>NC_141540.1:29825000-30015000 GCF_021556685.1 Rattus norvegicus | reverse complement strand
GGGAACCAAGGACACATTTCTCCTACAAAAGTCAGAAACTGGGTAAGCTGTTTTTTGACTGACTTTTGCTCCTCTAGATTTTAGCATAATTACATAAAGTGTTCTACCATCACCTTGCCCCATTCTTACAGGGTTTACTCACTGGCCCAAATCTTCGTCTTTGCCTGTGGTGTCCTTCACCTGTATCCCTTGTACTTGAGCTCCACGGTTGAGGCGCCAGCTGACCAAGCCAGCTCAGTCACCAGGGTGTCAAGGGAGGGAGTGAGGAGTTGAAAAGAAAGAGTTAGACAACATTATTACTTGACTCCCGCCAGGGCTGAGGCTGAAGCAGCTTTATTTTTTCCCAGTCTGCTTTTATATCATTTAAAATATGTGGTCAGTTCTTAGATCAGAGACAAAGTAACCAAGGTGGTAAACAAAGATCACACAGGGTAATAACCAAGGCAATAACCAAGGTCCTGGGTTTAGGGTCTTCTCAGGTTCATCAAGATGAAAGGACTGCTACACATTGCTCTGCTGCGTTTACCTGGAGCAAATGTAAGTACTCCTGTTTGAGCCTACATCCTCATCTGAGCCCGGGGACAGATGCTTGCCATCTGTCTAGAAGCGACCCCAAACGCTCTGCACAGCCCAGGGCTCTAAAGTCCTGGAGGACCACCCGGGCTGGCCACTGACGAAGTCTGACACTGGAGGGAAGCCAGTGCTGCTGCTGCGTCCTACACCGCCCTTTGGAGCTGTTCAGACAGTATTTTGGTAGCACCGAGTGGGCCAGAGCCCAGGTACTCTGGCCAGTTACCCTCCAAGGATGGGGCTAACGGGATAGATGCCTGCTGGAGCCTGAATCCAGTGTACTTCTTGGGGGCACCAGAATCAACAGCACAGACTCCAGGAAGAGGTAAGAATGCAGAAGCAAACTGGTTTACTGCAACTCTTGGGGCTCCCCTTATACCCTCCAAGCAAGCCTTCATTGATCCCTAGCAGGCGTTGTTGGGACAGAAATCGCAGCTCCTGTCTGGACAAACCACATCAGGCCAATGGGGTTCCTCCCATGTGGAAGAGATTAATTGGGATGACAGAGACACGGGTGGGGGGAGAGAAAGAAGAGGAAGGGGGGCAGAAAGGGCCTGCCTTTTATTTGAACTGAGACATAACTGCTCCCAGGTGAAGGTGGGAGCTGAACCAAATGTGTGCTGGGAATGTATGCCTGTTGCCATGGGAACATACGTGCAGGTGACGTCACTGCTGGAGTGGTCCTGATACTAACCGGTGTCCTCTCTGTGGTGTCTACTCATGAATCATTGGTCCGGGCGACAGTTACAACAGGTTTGGGCAAATTTCCAGGCTGGCCATATCACTGCATCTGCGTGGCCCCAATTTGTTGATTGCATCGCCTAGTTGAAGCGGCCACCATCCTGGCAGCAGAGGTTTTCTGTTCCTCCTGCACTTCTACCCTGTTTGGTTTTTTTCATCCAGTAGCAGCCAGAGTTCTCTGCCCTGACCTTGTTGGCCCCACCTCAGGAGGGTCCCGGTATCATGGGCTGTGCCTAACTTGGGTTGATCTGCGGCTGCATAGGCTCTTAGCAGTCACTGACTGTCAGCCCTCAGAGCGATTCCTTCCTGGCAGGCATATCATGGGAGGGGATGGCTTGTTAGGGAATTTAGACTCAGGTTTCCTGAGTTTTCGCCATCCAGGCCTTTAATCACTTCCTCTGGGGTGCCATGAGCTGGGTTTTCCAGTGCCACCAGGACCTTGGAGGGTTGCCTTGCTGATGGAGCATTGTGTGAAGATATGCAGTGTAAGACAGGATATCTAGCAGGATAATTAGCAAAATAATCCTACCCATAATGGCATAGGAGACCAGGAGGGCAAAGAGGTTTTTGATGTTCCAAATTTGTTCTGTGAACCCCGTATTAAGAGAGAATAGCACAGCCCTGGTCTCAGGGAGGTTTGGTAAACTCTTCTCTAAGCAGCACAGGCTTGATTAATTGATGCTCCGCTCACTGCCGTGGCCTGGTTAAACCATGCTCCTCTCGCTGGCATGACCTCATTGATCAATGCTCCGCTCACAGGAGTAGCCTGGTTAAACCATGCTTCTCTCGACGACGTGCCCTGGTTGGATCCTGACATCGAATCCCGCTGAGATTCTCCAGTAGTCTGATCACTTCGAAAGCCCCCAAGACTGTCCCAAGTTCTTTTAAGGGTGGTGACCTTTGCCAACAATCTATCTCTTAAGTTCTTTCTGAGGGCAGTGCTCTAGGTTGGCACTATCAAAGGTAAGGTATGGACCTTCACCTGGTAACTGATCCTCCATAGTGTCAGTGCTCTAGTCCTGTCTCATTGTCCTTCCACCGTGTCAGCCATCGTAATTGAAAGCCAGGCCCTAAGATGTTTGCCATCAAGACTCTCCAGTCTTTTGGAATTATAAGATTTTGTGTGACCCAAATAACTATCTATTACATTTGGTGAATGTAAGCCTTAGGTCATTACCGTTTCTTTAAATCTGTTTTTAAAATCTTTCATGAGTGTAAGTTGCTATCTAAATCCTTGATTACTCTGGATTTCTCTCATTTCCATCTAATTCCCATAGCAAGGCTGGGAAATCACTTTGGGGTTATTACAGACTGTCCCAGCAGTCTGATTACATGGTCACACGATTTAGGCTTTAGACCGGATTCAGAGTTTCTTCATGGTTCAAAGGCTTGTCTAAATTTTGTTATGTGTAACTTAGAAAGGAATTTTTTGTCCTTTATGTAACTTTCTTTTGATTTCTCTTTAAAAGGAGATATAAACTTGTAAATGTTGTTGAAAAGATCATTTGCATGCTGAGAAACAAAACAATCATATGGGATCCAGATGCATTGTCCCATTTTACCACAAATACTTTTTTAATCTCTAATTCTTTAAGAGACTTTCTCCCTATTATTTTTTATATTCAATTTCTTTAGCATTTAGCATGATTTCAAAGACACTTATCTGGTCAGAAGCTTGTGTTGGGGCTTAGATTTCTTCTGCTTGCTGTTTCTGATGCTGCTTCTATGGTGTTGGCAGCTGGCTCTGCCCCCTTGTCTCCATCTAGCAGTCTGTCGTGCTGGTTCTGCCTTCTGGGACCAACAGGCTGGGCAAAGACTCTTCTATTGCTATTCCCAGCCCTTCATTGTTCATAGAGGTGAAGTGGGAGTGCCAGGATGGGGCTGTCAGGAAAGGATCTTATCAGTGAAAACTGGTCAGGGGAGAAGAGGGTTTCTCTCTTGTCACCTGGTATAAGGCTGTGTTTTAATGGACCTGCCAGTTGAAGACATGGAGACTCTTGTATATTTTAAAATCTTAAGCCTTATTTGGGTTACTCTTCAGCTCCTCTAATCCAACTCTTTCTGCTTACGACCTGACATAGTCAGTGTGTAACTCTCTGCTCATTGTCCCATCCATCCACCTTTGTGTTTGTTTGCTTAATTCTCTGTAGTATAAGATCAGAAATGCTTAGCTCTGACTTTCTTCCCCCTTTGGTACCTCCTGATTAACCAAAGGAAGATAGAGGACTTGTTTGCTGCAGGGCCTCAAGTTGACAGGCTTTTCTGTTGGTCTCTTGATGTTACCTTGTATGTTTCTCTTGGATCTACAATCTGTTGGCTACAGTATCCTTGAAGCTTTTGTTCAACCTGCTTGTTCTCTTCTACAAATCCCATATCTCCAGAGTTAATGTGCCTCCTACTTTCAGCTTTGAATCTTACAGCTTTATAATTTCTTTGGAGATGGCCAAATTCACCAAATTAAACCATTGGGCATTTTGATTCTTGGGACTTCTAGCTACGATTTGTCCTGTGGTGTTGGCATGATACTCCTGTGAGCCAATACAAGCTGCCTCTTATCCATTTGTCTATCAGAGCCCCTTGTGCTTTCAATGGTCTGATTGCTCTTAGATTCAGTATTTGCATTTTCAAATGCCAAGATCTCTATCAGTGACTGACTGCTTCTGTGTCTGATAAAGCTCTTCTATACAGCTGAACCCAGTCTCTGTAAGAAGTCAGTAAAGGCTTCTGCAGGTCCTTGTATTATCTTAGTAAATGAGGTCAAAACTCCCAACCCCCTCCTTAACCATATCATAAGCTCTTAAAACTGCAATGTGACATTGTTCAACTGTGACATCATCAGGTAGGAGCTGTTCTAGGTCAGCATAGTGCCCTTTGCCAAGCAGTTTGTCTTTGGCTACATTTATCCTCCTTGCTGTATTATGTTTTGTGATGTCAGTTTTTGTGGCTTTGTGCATCCACCACAACCATTGTAATTGTTGACCAGCTTCTATTCCAGCTGACAGCAATCCCTGCCAGAGGTAGGGAATAACTCTGCGCTGCGTAGCCCCGTTACTTTACATCTCTTTAACAAATGGCAATCTGTGACCTACAACAGCCTCTTTAAAATGCTTCAGATCTGGCATTTCTGTCAGATGCCATGTCAGCTCACTCTAGGCGGGACCGCCATCCTCAGCAGGCATATGCTGCACAGAGACTGGGAAGGCCGAGGTGCCTCCTGTGTAACCCCAAGCAAATCCTCTGGTGGTGCACATGGTTGAACGCTAACCTCCTGCCCCTTTATGACCTCCTGCTCTTCCCAGTCCCTTGTCTCACAGAGGTGCCCTGGATGCCTGGCAGTGAGTGTGTGGAGCAGGGCAGGGTGGCAGTTGACTCTCCAGCCCAGTTTTCTTCTACTCTCCTCATACAGTAAATTCTTGGTCTTACTCACCAAGTCTGAAACCTGTTCTCCTTTCACCGGCTTCTCTTTCCTTTCCAAGCGTTTCTACCTCTATTCACAAAGTACGTTAAGTGCATGGCCAACTCTGCAGTCTTTTCTACATGAGAAACATTGCCAACCCATCAAAACTTGCTGATTCCTCTGCTACATTAGAAGCAGAGTTACTCGTGGTGCCTATCCCCCACAGTGCCTTGGATTTTTCAAAACCTACTTTAGGGTTCTTAAGCACTTAAACCTCCATTTTAGCCCAGCAACCAGAGATAGGGGAGAAAGGAAGTTAAAAGGGTTGTGGATCTGTTTAGAATCATTCTTTGGAGCAATTCTGTCCTTCATTGTGATACTTGCAGTCCAGTCCAGTAGCCAACACCAGACACAAATCAGTAGTTCCCGAGTGACCCATCAGGCAGTTGAATCAGCAGGAGTCAGCGGGAGTGGCTGAAATCAGCTGTAACACAGTATGTTCTTTGGTGTGATTCTCTCTGCAGTGAAGGCCAGCCAAGAAGAGAAACTTTGCAAGGCAATAGCAGTGCCGGTGGGTCCTCACACTCTGTCTGGTTCTTTTTATATTCTTCATAAACATTAATGTGCCCTCTCAAGTGTCTGTCTTCAGAAAAACATCCATAAAAATATCACATGACATGACTGAGTTTTTAAAGAAACCACAAATTTTCACTTAAATTCCCCACTTGTGATTTTTATCCCCTTATCAGTACCAGGAAGTCCTGCCTTACACTTCCTGCCCAAGTATTTCCTATCGGCTCTTTGTTAGAGCCAGAGAATGCCTTAGGACATCCTCTGTGAGGTAGAGCAGGTGCACACCTTCACACGGTTCTCTCCCAGGAGCTGCAATGGCCAAGACAAGCCAGTGCCAGAAAAGCCTCACCAGGCCCAGGAATGAGGATTTGGTCTGCCGTGCTTGGGGGTTGTAAGGCCCCAAGGACTCAGACCTTAACTGACAATGAGATTCTTGGACCCTAAGCTGACCTGAACACCTAAGTAATGGTGAGGGAGCACAGTTTGTTGGACTGTCTGCCTTGATGCTAGGGTTTTAGGGCCGCTCAGGGGAGGCAGAATGCAGTCTGTGATAGGAGTTTCCAGAAGAGAGAAATTCGCAGGATCTCTGTTCAGCTAGAGTAGAAGGTCTGAGGGGCTCTGGTCTGGCCAGAGTGTCTACAGTGTTACAGCTTTCCCAAGGGAAGCCTGTGCAGGGTGGGCAGGAAGCCAGGGTGTCTCCCACCACTGTTGCAATGCTAATAATGGCGGTGGCGACAGCAGCAGCACCTAGGCCCGGCATGCTGGGCCAGTCCAAGGTGCAGTGATAAATGCTTTGAGAGGGAAAACTTCCCCAGAGTGCTACAGCTCAGTAAAGCAGCCGCTCTCGGATGATTTTTTTTTTTTTAATAAAAATGTAACAAGTAAGTTTACTTTACAAACCTCGTCTTTTCTCCTCATAAGACAGACACAATATAGGGTGGCAGGACAGATCCTTCATCCTTAGGGATGTGGGTTCAGTGTGGGTGTATCTCACAGAAGAAGCTCCCACAGGTCAGTGGATGTGGACCATCATTTCACACCCCACCATGTATGTCCACTGCAGCAGAAGATGGGAGTCTGCATCCTTGTGAGCTTTGCTGTGTGGGCCTCTCTGCAGTTGTATCCTTGGCAGTGGCCCTGCACGCGATTTCATCCTGGTACCCAGAACAGGTATAGTAGATTAGTGGCTTCATAAATATTGGTGGAACTGACAGTGCAAGGTCAGCTCTGAAAACCTGACATCCTTTTACCAACAGTAGTGACTGAGTGGGAATAGATCACTCAGGGGACAAGAGAGATGACTGGGTGGTTAATAATACCCGCTGGGATTCCAGGAGAAGAAAGGGAAGGAAGTGTTCCCTAGTCCTCACTCCACACACGTCTATTCATGCATGGTTCACCAGGCTTTCTCCCCAACTTACTTTCTTCTAGAAGGCTGTTTTCTGGCTTGTAGCTCTTTAAGAGTCCCATGATTAATCAAGTTCTGGTCTCCTAGGAAAGCAGGACACAGGAATAGAGTAGGATTGTGGGGTCTTCCCAGTTCATTTCCTTAGTGCTCCCAAGACCCCAGGAAACACAAGGTCTAAGCATTCCTTCACATCTTGGATTCTCCATCCTCCCAGCAGGTGCTCAGGCCAGTCAGTCACCATTGGAAGAAGCTGAAGTGTCTCCTTAGCCTCTGAACTGGTCCCCATCAGCACTTAGCAGGCAGCTGTGGTTTTTGCGTTGCTATAGAGGTGCAGTGAGATCCTCACAGCACAGGTATGGTTTGAAGAAGTCTCAGAGAGTCTGACCAGTTCAGTCTTCAATGTCTTCCAGGCACTGACTCGCTTCTGTAGGATGGCAGAGTGAGCTGTCCAGTCAAGATTGGCAGACCACTACCAATGATCTTTCTATATCCACTATAGGCTTCCCCCATTTCTTGCCTGTAGTGTGGGACAGAGATTATGGATCCAACTCAGCTCTCATGACAAAAGGGGAGGGGACAACTGAATATAAAAATAATAAATGAAATCAAAGAACAAAAGGCATGATGGGTTAGGCAGGCAGCATTCCAGTGTCCTGGGTTTGCTCCAAGAGGTTTGTGTGTGAGATAGATCAAAGGGTTTCATGGCCAGTCTCTCTCATTGGGCAAGTAGAGTCCTCAGGTCTGAGGATGTAGGGAGGAGGTGGTTCTGTGGGTGTTGACTTCTGAACAACCTGACTGTAGGGTGGTGGGGGATCTAAGGAGGTGACCCAAATGCTCTCTAGGGGAGCAACGGAGGGTGGATCTGGAAATGTCTGATGATCTGCTGTTCTCACTTCATGCTGTAGTTCTCTGTACTTGGGACAGAAGCGCCTCACTAGGCCACAGATGCACAAGAGGGGCAGCATGACCAATAAGATGATGAACAGGATCCTGAAGGGTTCATTGTCAGTATTCCAGATCTTTCTTTCTAGGCAGCATTCATTGTCACAGCATCTGAATCCTTTGGGGCATTGTCTGAAGATCCCGAGGTTGGGCAAGGTGAGAACGGCTATGGTTTCAGCAAGGGTGATATGAATTAGGTGTCTGTCCCCATATCCAAGGCAGAATCTGAGCAAACATCTGTCCCCGCTTCCTTTAGTAACAATCATTGACGAAGTCCCATACTTACATGTCTTCACATTTGTATACAGTCTTGTTGGAGCTTAGTCCTTGCAGACTGAAAAGCCAAAGATCACGGTGAATGCGCCCGGGACCCAGGCTTCCTGCATCCTGGTAAGAGGGCCAATCCAGATGATTCTTGGTGAATAACCCGTGCACTTTATTCTTTGTAGATAGGTACTTTATAAACAGTTGGGAGTGGGGTGGGGTCCAGGGAGGTAGATGCTTCTCATAGGCTCAGTCTGAGATGTTAGGATTGCTCTATTCGCATGGAGAATTACTTCAGGTATTGTCCCTCGCTGCTTTGCCCGAGTCCTCCGTTGGGGGACAGTGGGTGAGGTGGCACACGATCAATGGCTCAGACACTGGGAACAGGTGAGACTGTGGCAGCAAGCTTGTTCACCAGTTCTCAGGGAGCGCTCTCCATACCCTCCACCCACATCCCATTGGTCAAGCGAGTGTATCCTTCAGGTGGCCATTTCTGAGTGGCTGTCATTGTGTCACCAGTCTCTAGGCTCTCGGCAGGCTTCAGTTTGTCCCTCATGGGGAACTTGGCCTTTGAGGCTGCGGCCCCACTCGCTGTTTGTTCAGAAGCAGCCACTGCTGTTCTCCTTCTCTGGGTTCTTTTTAGCCAGTAGGAGCCAGAGTTCTCTGCCCTGACCTCGTTGGCCCCACCTCCGGAGGGTCCCGGTGTCATGGGCTGTGCCTGACTTGGGTTGATCTGCGGCTGCACAGGTTGTTAGCAGTCATTGACTGTCAGCCCTCAGAGCGATTCCTTCCCGACAGGCATATCATGGGAGGGGATGGCTTGTAGGGGAGTTGGGCTGATGTTTGTAGGCATAAATTTTTTGCAAACTACTTTTAATAAGATCTGAACCTCCTCTAACTGACCTTCTAGCAGAGGTAGTGAAAGAGAAACGTTATTAGGATATGAGGGAAGTGGACCTGTTCAGCAATGTTACGTTGGTGAGTTCGATCTTCTTCGGCAACAATTGTCTTTAGCAAACACCAAATAACAACTCAGCAGCTGCAGACCAGTCTTCTAAGTAAGCAGAATACAGGGATGAACCAGCAGCTACAGTCAACGTCCTTTCAGCAAGCAGACACCAGGCACCAATACTAACCAGCCTGAGGCGAGTCTATGAAAGTGGCAGGCTGCTGCAGGAGCCTCAGGAGCAGTTCTTCAGCGAGTTTCTCCCAATGGTTCCCTTACCACAAGTTGAGCTCAAGAGCACTATGTAAGATGAACCGAAATACATGTGTGTTAGCAAAGAATAGCGAGGCTGAGCAAACTAGTGCTTGTCTCCCACTGTCTGGTCATACTCCATCAGCAAACATCCTTTCACCTGTGTCTGCTTCAGGAAAACATTCTTTCCTGCATCATCTGCTCTAGAAAGACATCCTTCACCTGTGTGCCTCAGCAAAACCTCATTTGACAGAACTTTCCAAAGAGACTTGAGGTTTTCTGAACTTTCACCTTCCAGGCTGTAATCACTTCCTTTGGGGTGCTGTAAGCAAGTGCCAGCAAAACCTGGAGGGTTCCTTGTTGATGGAGCATTTTTTGGAAACATGCAGTATAAGACACTTGAGCAGGATATTAGCACAATAATCCACCCACTATGGCATAGACTCTACAGGAAGGATCAGAGAAGGTTTTGATGTTGTTGTCTTGTTCTAAGAACCCCGTTATTAAGGGAGAATACCACAGCCCTGGTCTCAGTGAGGTTTGGTAAACTCTTCTCTAAGCAGCACAGAGTAATGGAGACATTTGTTGGACCAGGTTCTTTTGAGGTATTGAGCCAATTGTTGGCATGATTCAGTGGCATTGTGTGCATAAGGGGTAAGACCTGCAAGGTAGAACCAGGGACCACATACCAGTAGAGACGTCTGGCTTACCCTCTCCAGTTCCTCTGCCAACAAGTTAGTTTGTTGTAGGATATGAACAGCTTGGTAAGGTGCTGATTTAGCATTCCCTGTGCTTGTAATGCTCCAGCAGATTGGGGATTTACCTTGTTGACTGTCATTGGGCAGTCTGAGTCCAGGCAGCTGCCGCTGTGGCTGCTCAGCAATAACTGCTGGGGTAACTCAGAGTAGCAGCCCTGACGCCGAAGTCTCTTTTACCCCTGATACAAAAGTTGTAGATGGGTTTGTGCTATTAGTGGAACAGCATGACCGTGAGTGGGGTTCACCACCGGGGGCCAGACGGCTGCTGGCTCCCACATTATTAAGATGGCCGTGGTCGAGTCTCCTCACCAGTGGGATATTCAGACAGGAGACAAATTGATCAAGAGCGAGCAGGTGAGGCTCCCCTTAACGTTAGACACTTTAGTGACCAGGATGAAAGGGGATCAGACAACAGCCTAGGGTGACTTTTCCAACCGACTTGTGTGGCAGTTGTTATATTTACTGGAGTTTCTCCAGTCTGTTTCCTACTCAATCTATTTCTATGTAAGCATCATTAAAGAGGCAGCCACTCTTTAGAATTGTAGTGGGGGCACAAATCAAGGCAATTTGAGGGGCCACGTGAATCCTAATTTCCCATTACGGGGTCATAATGGAAACAGGCCTGGATCCCTATTAACATGAGGGGACCTGGGGGTGAGGGGAGTGAGACAGAGGTGGGTGTGATATCCTTGGGTATGTACTGGTCCGGCCGGCATGAAGTCAAGCAATCCTTTGAGGATGATTATAGGAAAGACGGAAAAGATGATTCGGAGACAATGGTTAGAAATCAGGAGGGCTGTCCAGTCAGTGCTGCGGCAGCCTCGGGTTTAATTCTTAGAGGCTTCATGTACTTTCCAGTGACGTGGGAAACAGTCACAAGCCAGTAGAGACAGTGGCTGACTCACAGTAGATGTCTGTTCCATCCGGAGGCCTCCCTGTTCTTCCTCCAGGATTAACAGAATATCTAGACCCTCGCCTTGAGCTTCAGGTGTATCCCCTCTTACCGTTCCATATGTCCGCAGGCCAGGAAATCTGCCAGCAGACCCTGGCCTGACTTATCTCAACCTCAGCCTGACAGGCAGCCTTCACAGAAGCAGACAAAATGGCCCCCAACATGGGGTCCTCTGGGGACTCATATTTGAGTGGAGAAGAAGCTTATCCCGTGTAGAGTTACTGTGGAGTCCCCAGGAGTCCTACTGTATAACTGCACCCCAGGGACCAGTGAAGGAAACGTGGGTAGTAAAGGAAAGAATGTCATCCATTGACCAAATGCCCTCTAGTCATCATGTGGGCAATGACCAGATGCATGAGGGGCAACCAACCCTAAGCTTGTATTGGAGAGCAAGCCAGGATAGCCTGGGGAGTTAACAGCCCCTAGTAATAGAACACGGGTAGTGGGACAAGCACCCACAAGTCCTCAGTTGAAACTATAATTAAGCAAAAGGCAAGCTATGTGCATTACCCCGCCTGGGCTTTCTCCTTTTCCTCTTTCCCAAGTCTGGTAACTGGCAGGTTGGCTGTCCCTTGAGAGTACCCATGTCCGCAGAGTGAACTCTCAGGGGAGGACATGCATATCCTCACCCCTGTGTCAGTAGTGGTGCTGGTGACCGCCATGTGAGGTTATTGGGGCGTCTCCGCATCACAAGTGGCAGAGGAGTTTGCCTAGGCAAGTAAGCCCAATGTTTATAGGCAGGACTCAATCCTCTGTCATTAAAGGAGAGACAATTCATATTGAAGAGACTCTATTAGTGCCAGACAGGGGTCATGATTGGCCCATCTCAGGGGAGGTAACCCTGACCACTACGTCTGAGTATCTGTTAGTTCTTTCTACCACTGCTCGGTTCTGGGGATTATATGGAATCACAAAGGAGTGATTAATTTTCCAGGAGGCCACAAATTCATTTAACTTTTGAGAGGTATATGCAGGCCCTTTGTCGGTCTTGAAGGGACCATGGCATGTCCATGACAAGCATGGCAGGTTTCACGGCCTTGATGGCATGGGAGGCCTTCTCCCCAGCCACTGCTGTTGTGTAGACAAAGGAGGAACATGTGTCCTCAGTCCAGGGAGTGAAGTCCCCAAAGGACTGGTCACATCCATCTGCCAGATAGAGTTGGGGCAAGAGTCCTCTTGGGTTGGCTCCACCCCTATTGAGGGCCCCTAATGTTGCAAGTGGCATGTGGGTGGCACAAGATATCTTGTAGGATGTTTACATTGAGCAATGGGCAGCTCTTACATAGTAAGTATATAAGTTCACGGGGACACATGAAATTGCTAGTGAAGCGCTCTAGCTTGTTCCAGAAGTCCCAGATCTGCTGACCTCATTGTATCTATTTTTTTTTCCATTGCCCTTTGTTAATATGCCTGGTAATTTAGAATGAGACAGAATGTGGGAGATAAACCACAGGTGTCCTCTGTTCAGGAGGGCAGCTTGTATAGTCCTCATGAGTACACATATAGGGTTGTTAATCTTTAATGTGCAGAAAGGATGCAGCCCTAATTGCTTGTACAGCATATTGGCTGTCAGAAAAAAATACTTGCAGGTACTTTTTGGCAGATTTCAAAGACCGGAGTATTCCCAACAGTCCCCAAAGCTGTACTGACGTTCAGAAGGACATGTGTTTGGTCCCTTACCCCATGTCTTTGTATCAAGACCCCATACCTTGACTTGTTTGTGTCAGAGAAGGCCACAGTTACCTTTGGAGTAGGCTAGGCTGTGAGCTAGTGAGACTGTGGGGCCTAATCTCGAGGGGGACAGTGGGAGAACTGTGAGGCATCTGTCAGGTGAGGAGTCATCCAGAGACCCTGTAAACCCCAACATTTCTTGGAAGCTGAGTGTCTGTCAACAAGGATTGAGAATATTTCAGAGAGGTAATATTTTATCAGGTTCTCTTATAGGTCTTTCTGGTCAGGCCCCCTAGCCTTGAGGGTAAGCCTGAATACTATTTCAAACTTACGTTACTTTGTGTAAGTCTGAATAAGCCGGTTGAAGTCACATGAAGGGGACCCTTTTGCCATAATGTCCCGGGATCCCCTCGAGTGTCCTGCGAATAAGGGCCGTTTAGGATTATGCCTTCCCAAAGTCGAGACAGGAAGGAAGAGTAATCTTTTGGAGGAGTCCTTTGCCTGTTGGGTGATTTTAATTTTTGAGGACTGACTATTGGGGTCTTCTTAGAGGGAGAAGAGGTGTCTCATTTCTTGATCTGATATGGGTAGAGGGGGCTTTAGCTAATTGATATAGTCCCACAAAGTTGCATTTCTACAAGGGAATAAATTATTGTAATGTGATTTGATAACGCTAATCCTTTCAGCAATGGTGACACTAACGAGAGCCTAAGGGGGCACTCGCAGTAAGTTCCCCAAGGCTGCTCAACTATTGAGTGGTGGCCTGGCTCAGGCAAGTCAAATTAGGGTGCACCAGCATGTAATGGGCTAGTAGAACATGGCGGGGGTAGGTGTTTGTGTGACCTTGGTCACAGAGTTGACAGATAATAGGGTGTTTTATTCTTTAATTTTTTAAATTAATCCATTTGTTTACATTTCAAATGATATCCCATTTCCTGGTTACCCCTCCAGCAGCCCCCATCCCACATCCCTTCTTCCCCCTCGCCTTTGCCTGTATGAGAGTGCCCCCACACCCACCCACACACACTCCCACCCCACCCCTCCAGCATCCCCCTACACTGGGGCATCAAACCTCCCCAGGATCAAGGGTCTCCCCTCTTATTGCTGTCAGACAAGGCTGTCCTCTGCTGCATATGCATCTGAAGCTATGGATCCGTCCAGGTACACTCCTTGGTTGGTGGTCTAGACTCTGGGAGAACTGAGCCTATGTGGTTCTTCCAGTGGGTTGCCATCCCCTCCACTCCTGCTCCCCAACCAGGTTCCCTGAGCTCCATCTGCTACAGACATTCACGGTCTATGATGTCATTGAAAGTCTGGTCATTAGTTGTGAGGACTGTACCCATGTCCTCAAATGTCTCTGCCCCATAGGGTATGGGGGACCTCCAGCAACTATGGGTGTGAAAGAACCCTGGTTGCCATCGGATCCTTCCAGTGGACAGGGCATGTCCTTATCTTGGGTTGTTGGCTGCCAACGACCTTTTAGAGGGTCCTGGGGGTATTTTCCAGTGAGGGAATCTGACTCATTTTCTGCAACGATGGTGGCGATAGCATCTGCCCCAGTGTCCACTAAGCACTTTACAGGCAAGCCATCCAGCAGAATGGTCATCATGGGGGGATGTGGAAGGACAGGGAGAGTCAATATATCCCAGACTCTTGTACTTTCCCTCCTGCTGGAGCTGAGGGATGCCCCTTTCGGGGTTTAAATTTTCATTTATGTCCTGGGGTCTACAGTCATGTGCCCAGTGGAAGCCTTTGTTGCAGTGAGGACACTTGGTTCTAGTCTTTGTGCTCGGACAATCTCACCTCAGGTGTCCTGTTTTCCACAGCCCCAGCACAGGTGGTCAGGAGGACTATTTTGGGTAGGTCCAAATGATTTCATTTCTCTCCATGACCAAGCAGTTAAGGTCATGAATGGGGCTGACCCCTGGATCATGATCTCATCTCGACCACCCATTTATGAATGCCACCATTTCTAACAGCTGAGCTGCATTTCAGGTAACAGCCTCAAGCTCTCCCAGGTGACTTAGCATGGCTCAAGTGGGTCCTGAATCCACCCCTCTCTCTACTGCTCCAGTAACTCTTCAGAAGGTCCATAGAGGACTCATCTGATTGATGTACAAGGTTATGGAAACAGGCAGCAGGGTCTCTGGGAGTTCAGGCTGTAAATGCCTTAAAGGAGAGATCTTAAAGGTGGCTACCTGAAGTTGGCACATTGCCCAGTAGTAGCCTGGGGACTGACTGGGTTAATATGTGGCCTGCGGCTGGTCAGCATATCTGCAGTAATGTTAAGGGTGTGTTCAAGATTTAAACGGGCCTAACGCTTGGCCAGATCTTTATATGCTGACTGCTAGTTTAAAATATGTCAGACTCTAGGACTGCTTTAAGAAGATTGTACTAGTCACAATAGGTTTGGCTAAGTGTATGGTCTACTGTTTTAAAACCTATTCAAAGTAGTAGTGGGAGTCAGGCCTGGACTCACTGGCTGCTTTTCTAAATAGGGCCAGGTAGGCCAAGGGCTTAGGAACCAAAGGGCGCATAGCTGCACCAGGGCTGAGATTAACAGGAAAGGCCTCCATTCTCCACTGACAAAGGCTGCACCCCATGGGGGTAGGGAGGGGACAGGGTAATGTGGGGAAGGCTGAAGTAAGGTACAGGTACAGGGAGAGCCCATGGCTGGTGGACAGGGCTGGGTACCAATGGTGGAGGGAGCCATTGTGTTGTCACCACTGGAAGAAGCTGAAGTGTCTCCTTAGCCTCTGAACTGGTCCCCATCAGCACTTAGCAGGCAGCCCTTGAAACTTAGCACCTGTGGTTTTTGCGTTGCTATAGAGGTGCAGTGAGATCCTCACAGCACAGGTATGGTTTGAAGAAGTCTCAGAGAGTCTGACCAGTTCAGTCTTCAATGTCTTCCAGGCACTGACTCGCTTCTGTAGGATGGCAGAGTGAGCTGTCCAGTCAAGATTGGCAGACCACTACCAATGATCTTTCTATATCCACTATAGGCTTCCCCCATTTCTTGCCTGTAGTGTGGGACAGAGATTATGGATCCAACTCAGCTCTCATGACAAAAGGGGAGGGGACAACTGAATATAAAAATAATAAATGAAATCAAAGAACAAAAGGCATGATGGGTTAGGCAGGCAGCATTCCAGTGTCCTGGGTTTGCTCCAAGAGGTTTGTGTGTGAGATAGATCAAAGGGTTTCATGGCCAGTCTCTCTCATTGGGCAAGTAGAGTCCTCAGGTCTGAGGATGTAGGGAGGAGGTGGTTCTGTGGGTGTTGACTTCTGAACAACCTGACTGTAGGGTGGTGGGGGATCTAAGGAGGTGACCCAAATGCTCTCTAGGGGAGCAATGGAGGGTGGATCTGGAAGTGTCTGATGATCTGCTGTTCTCACTTCATGCTGTAGTTCTCTGTACTTGGGACAGAAGCGCCTCACTAGGCCACAGATGCACAAGAGGGGCAGCATGACCAATAAGATGATGAACAGGATCCTGAAGGGTTCATTGTCAGTATTCCAGATCTTTCTTTCTAGGCAGCATTCATTGTCACAGCATCTGAATCCTTTGGGGCATTGTCTGAAGATCCCGAGGTTGGGCAAGGTGAGAACGGCTATGGTTTCAGCAAGGGTGATATGAATTAGGTGTCTGTCCCCATATCCAAGGCAGAATCTGAGCAAACATCTGTCCCTGCTTCCTTTAGTAACAATCATTGACGAAGTCCCATACTTACATGTCTTCACATTTGTATACAGTCTTGTTGGAGCTTATTCCTTGCAGACTGAAAAGCCAAAGATCACGGTGAGTGCGCCCGGGACCCAGGCTTCCTGCATCCTGGTAAGAGGGCCAATCCAGATGATTCTTGGTGAATAACCCGTGCACTTTATTCTTTGTAGATAGGTACTTTATAAACAGTTGGGAGTGGGGTGGGGTCCAGGGAGGTAGATGCTTCTCATAGGCTCAGTCTGAGATGTTAGGGATGCTCTATTCGCATGGAGAATTACTTCAGGTATTGTCCCTCGCTGCTTTGCCCGAGTCCTCCGTTGGGGGACAGTGGGTGAGGTGGCACACGATCAATGGCTCAGACACTGGGAACAGGTGAGACTGTGGCAGCAAGCTTGTTCACTAGTTCTCAGGGAGCGCTCTCCATACCCTCCACCCACATCCCATTGGTCAAGCGAGTGTATCCTTCAGGTGGCCATTTCTGAGTGGCTGTCATTGTGTCACCAGTCTCTAGGCTCTCGGCAGGCTTCAGTTTGTCCCTCATGGGGAACTTGGCCTTTGAGGCTGCTGCCCCACTCGCTGTTTGTTCAGAAGCAGCCACTGCTGTTCTCCTTCTCTGGGTTCTCTTTTTAGCCAGTAGGAGCCAGAGTTCTCTGCCCTGACCTCGTTGGCCCCACCTCCGGAGGGTCCCGGTGTCATGGGCTGTGCCTGACTTGGGTTGATCTGCGGCTGCACAGGTTGTTAGCAGTCATTGACTGTCAGCCCTCAGAGCGATTCCTTCCCGACAGGCATATCATGGGAGGGCATGGCTTGTAGGGGAGTTGGGCTGATGTTTGTAGGCATAAATTTTTTGCAAACTACTTTTAATAAGATCTGAACCTCCTCTAACTGACCTTCTAGCAGAGGTAGTGAAAGAGAAACGTTATTAGGATATGAGGGAAGTGGACCTGTTCAGCAATGTTACGTTGGTGAGTTCGATCTTCTTCGGCAACAATTGTCTTTAGCAAACACCAAATAACAACTCAGCAGCTGCAGACCAGTCTTCTAAGTAAGCAGAATACAGGGATGAACCAGCAGCTACAGTCAACGTCCTTTCAGCAAGCAGACACCAGGCACCAATACTAACCAGCCTGAGGCGAGTCTATGAAAGTGGCAGGCTGCTGCAGGAGCCTCAGGAGCAGTTCTTCAGCGAGTTTCTCCCAATGGTTCCCTTACCACAAGTTGAGCTCAAGAGCACTATGTAAGATGAACCGAAATACATGTGTGTTAGCAAAGAATAGCGAGGCTGAGCAAACTAGTGCTTGTCTCCCACTGTCTGGTCATACTCCATCAGCAAACATCCTTTCACCTGTGTCTGCTTCAGGAAAACATTCTTTCCTGCATCATCTGCTCTAGAAAGACATCCTTCACCTGTGTGCCTCAGCAAAACCTCATTTGACAGAACTTTCCAAAGAGACTTGAGGTTTTCTGAACTTTCACCTTCCAGGCTGTAATCACTTCCTTTGGGGTGCTGTAAGCAAGTGCCAGCAAAACCTGGAGGGTTCCTTGTTGATGGAGCATTTTTTGGAAACATGCAGTATAAGACACTTGAGCAGGATATTAGCACAATAATCCACCCATTATGGCATAGACTCTACAGGAAGGATCAGAGAGGGTTTTGATGTTGTCTTGTTCTATGAACCCCGTTATTAAGGGAGAATACCACAGATCCTGGTCTCAGTGAGGTTCGCTAAACTCTTCTCTAAGCAGCACAGAGTAGTGGAGACATTTGTTGGACCAGGTTCTTTTGAGGTATTGAGCCAATTGTTGGCAATCTAAAACTAAATTCTTACCAATATATTCGTAGGACAGCATGCCAAAAGATGAGGAAAACAGTCAGAATATAAGAAGTTTCCTTGATTGGGTAAAATTCCAATTGTTGATACTGTTTAACTCTATTGCCTTTTTGATCAACCACAGGAAAGCCTAGGATTTCACAAGTACCCTGTCCTCCTTTATGAGCCTGAATTAGTGGCTGTTCAGCGGGGAGTGGCAAGTAAGAGCCTCATCTCCTTTCTTACCCTGGATAGATTTTTCACCTCCTACAATTCATTAGTTAATTTTTGTAATTGGATTTCTAACTCTAATTTTCAAACCTGTATTTTACCTTTGACCAAGTGTTTTTGTCCTGCCAGGACTACAGGGAAAGCTATAGGGGTACAGAAGGAGGCCAGTTTTCATTATGGTACTTAGCTGTTGCTGCTTCCAGATCAGCTTCCTCCTCTCTGGATCTAATTCATCCTCAGTTAATTTCAAATCCTCTCATGCTGCCTGTTGAGGTTTATAGGGCCCATCCTTGACTGAATTAGTTTTGGAATGGCCTTTCTCAGGCAAATACTCCTCCTTGAGCTCAAGTAAGCATCCTGTGCTGTTGCCAAAGCCTGAGACATTTCCTATCTTATCATCAATGGCTTCTCTTATCAGTGCCCGAAGGCAGAAGGATGAGTCTGCGTTTCTCAGCACTTCTCCCGTGCTTCCCCAAGTAGCTTTATCCAATGTCCCTCATCTGGAAATCAAGTATAAATCTACCTGGGCTAAAAATTTTCTCTAAGGCTTGTTTAAACATTGCTCCTCTCCTTTGTAACAACTCTTTCAGACTGAAAGTAAAGCCTGCTTGCTGTTGCCTTGTCCCATTGCACTGCTATATAAACCCTTGTGGGTAAGGGCAAGGGTTACTCACCAGTCTGACACTTACTTTCACTTTGTCCACCAAAGTGCTTCCATTGTTGCAGTGTTCCTCGACCACCTCAAGTCTTTTAGCCCTATGTTGGGCGCCACCTGTCATCCACAGGAAACTACCACTCAGCTTAGGTACCTTGAATGGGAGTCTGGTGTCGCGCGCCCAACGTCTCGCCAGCAAGAACGATGCGCAGCAACAGGATTCTTCTGCGAACAAGCCTTTATTGTACAGCTCTCTTGAACAGGGACCCCGAGGGAGGAAAAGGCACTGCTTTATATATGCTTAGGAGACTCGTGTCGCTACACGATTGGTGCAAGCCCCAATGCCCAATTTGCATGCCCTGAGAGCAGGCTGTGACGTGCTTGGCTCTTGTGCACTGCGTCCTTCAGGGTGGACAACAGCTGTGCCCTGTTGACTCACTCACAGGAAATCGGCCCCATGTTGGGCGCGGTACAGGCGGCTGCTAACAGACAACAGCTGTGCCCTGCTGACTCACAGGAAATTGGCACCATCTTTGGACGCGGTACGGGCGGCTACCAACAGTCTGGGAATTAAAGGACAAGAGAAGAATGGAGTCGAGACAAAGTTCTCGTCAAGGCTCAACATTATTGCAAGGCAGCAGGCTTATAAAGGCAAAACCCATAAGCCCAACTGGACGTGGCAGATGACGTAAATTCCCTCATGCTGGCAGCCAATGGCGTAGGTTTCCATTTCTCAACACAGATCCCAACTTGGGTGGGGAAATCCCACCAAGTGCTGATGGGGCAACTCCTGCTGTGCAGGTCAGGGCAGAACCTCCACAAGTACAGATGGGAGCATGCAAGAGGAGGAAGGAGGAGAAGAGGCAGAGAACCAGAGGGTTGGGCTTGATGATCTCTGAGGCCTCATTCCTCCGAGAGCTGAGGCATGCTGATTGACTCTGCTCTCATGAGGCTTCAAAAGATATTCGTCTCAAATACACCAAAGAAAACTCTCAAGCTGGTGGTATAAAGGGCTTGAGATGAGAAAATCAGTGAGGGAAGCCATCAAGCTTGGTGGTGTTGAAGGTAGTAAGGATGATTTTAAAAGGATCTATTTATCTAGGAGGAAGGAAGCAGATTGTGTCCTGGTAGAGAGAGGAGGACCAAGGCCCCGATGTTAAAGAGGAAGAACATGAGGCTGAGGCTGAGGCATGAGGGGCATGCCTCTCGAAGCTTACCTTTTAATTTACCTTCTCGCAGTTCTGAATCCTCTTCAGCACACTGAAGGGTCCCCTCGGCACCGGCGATGTTGGTTCCCGGGTTTCGGCACAAAACCTTTGTTCCAAAGGAGAGAACAAAGATCGTGTAACGGGGTGGTGGTGGCAATCCAGTCATCATGGAGAGCTGACAGCTGAGACTCAGGGCAGGAGGCAGAGTCGGTCATCTGTACATGAGCTCCACAGTAGAGATGATGAAGGGGGTGGTCTTTGGGAATGATCTGAATCACAAGAGAGCCAGGGGTAAGAATTGTATCCAGTCTGAACGAAGTTCTTAGGAAAGTTTGGTAATGTTTTTGAGAAAGCAACTGTTCGATTATTGATTAACCTTGCCTGAAGACTGGATGGTAGGGGATTGGAAATGCCATGGGATTTTAAGGACTTTGGGTAAAGTTTGAGAGATTTGAGAGGTAAATCCAGGGCTGTTGTCTGTGCTCTTCCATTAGTGGTGGGGAAGCCTCTGTCCATTTTGAGAGAGTGTCTACCAGGACCAGAAGGTATCTGAAACCGCTTTCTGTGGGTGTGTGGATGAGGTTGAAAGGTCAGTCTGCTCAAAGAGTGGTCCCCTGACTTCAGGAGTGGGGAAGGCAGACTCCTAGACCCGAAGGTTGGAGAAGTTTGGGAAATTTTACCAGAAGCATTGGTAGTCGTTAGAAAGGATCTTCGAACGTAGGCTTACAGTGTTTAATAAAGTGGAGCAAAGCCTGTCTGTCAGAGTGAGAGAGCTATTACAGATAGCATCAAATGTGTTGGGTGTCTAGGGATGATGATGAAAATGTAGGTGTAAAACACGAGTGCCCTGTGGCATGTGAGAGGGACTCATGTCTCCGAGAGCCGCAGCTCTGTCCTGCTCTTCAGCTCCGTTATTTCCTTGGAGATAAAGAATTATCTGCATGGTGTGATCGGCAGTGGACAATTCTACATCCACGGCAAGATAAGTCTCTAGCAGAGCTATAGTCTGGTCTGAATTTGCTATAGTCCCTCCTTTAGCTGTTAGCAGTCTGTGCCCCTTCTAGTTAGCTGCATGTGACAAGAGAATGTGACAAGAGCATTGGAGTCTGTATAAAGGCTTAGGGATTGTCCCTTTGCTGGTGGAAAGTGGCAGTTTGTCTGGTTGGTTTGTGCCTCAACCACTATGGTGTCTGAAACAGTACCTTCTTGTGCTTTGCATGCTACCTCTGTAGGGAGGAGCTGCTGTCATGTGCCATGTGCGAGTGGCCTGGTAGCTCTTCCTCATGGATGTATATAGGATTAAGTTATAATTTTTAGAGTCTGAATTCAAGAGTGAGCTGGGGAGTGTTCTGAGATTGGTTGGGAGAGAAGTGAAATGTTGATACAGCATGGTACCGAGAACCAAAGGCCTGGGGGATTTAACAAAAGACAACAGGCTTGGGTCATTCGACAAGAGAGAATGCTGTTTATTTAAGGTTCCAGGCAGATATATATGTATACAGTCTTAGCTCTTGGTGGAAAAACAAGTTTATGTTCTCAGGATAAAAATAGGAACAGGGAAATGACGCGGGATTTTGTTTGGCCGTTTTAACCATAGCACTACATTGTGTGCTACAGCCTTAGGTGACAAGCCGAGCAATTAGTGGAGCAATTCATCCCACAGGGGTTGGGGGCTGGGACCAGCAAAATGTTAAGAGGTAGGCATGGCCGAAAGGGAAGTGTTGTCTTCTATTAACGCTATATGAACAGAGTGTTGTTAAAATATCGTTGTTAAATATCGGCCCACACCCATCCGGATGGAGCACACCAAACCAACATGGTTCCACATGGAGAGATTTAATGGACAAACGAGACAAGGGGAAGGGGCGAGAGAAAGAAGAAAGGAGAAAGAGGAGGAGGGTAGAAGTCTGCCTTTTATTTGGAATGTGACATAACTATTCCCAGATGGAGGTGGGAATTAAACTAAAGGGATACTGGGAATTTATGGCCATTGCCATGGCAACAGTGACCAAGTGATGTCGCTGTTGGAGGTAAAGGCAATCCCGGATACCAACAGAGAGGACTTGGGAGAGCCTTGTATGTCAGGAGATGGGATACATGAAGAGAGGAAACCGTGACAGGTGATGCAAGGGTGTACCTCTTCAGCTGAAATGTAAGGATAAGGCACTTGTCCTTGATAGTTTGGTCTCCTTTTTTTGATAACGTATGCAATGGGCCCAAAGGAAGGTCCCAGTTGGTGACCCAGGACCCTGAGAGCATAGCCTTGCTCTTCAGTAAGAGAGGAGGGGTGAGTTAAGTCTCGGCAATGGAAGAGGGCCTGGTGAAGGAACAGCTTGGTAGTGGGTTCAAGAAAGGGGTTCATGTGAAGGGCTAAGGGCTGCTTTAGATATGGGATGAGCAAGAGGAGAGACGGAATCCAAGAGCATAGGAAACCAGCCATCCCTAAGAAGGGTAAAATTCTGTCCCTGGTGATGGGGACTGTGCATCTTCTCTGACTGAACCCAGACCTGGCAGTCCTCTGCTATATATGTGTTAGAGGCCTCATCTCAGCTGGTGTATGCTGCCTGGTTGGTGGTTCAATCTCTGAGCGATCTTGGGGATCTAGGTTACCTGAGACTGCTGGTCCTCCTACAGGGTCGCCTTCCCCCTTCGCTACCTCCCGCTTTTTCCTGATTCAACCAGAGTGTCAGCAACTTCTGTTCATTGGTTTTGTGCACATATCTGCACATATCTAACTCAGCTGCTTGTTGGGTCTTCTGGACAGCAGTCATGGTAGGTCCCTTTTTGTGAACCCCCTATAGCTTCAGTAATGGTGTTAGGTCGTGGGGCCTCCCCTTGAGCTCAATCCCCTTTGGGCCTGTTGCTGGACCTTTTCCTCAGGCTCCTCTCCATCCCTGCTGTTCTTTCAGACAGGAACAATTATGGGTCAGAGTTTTGACTGTGGTATAGCAACCTCATCCCTCACTTGATGCCCTGCCTTTCTGCTGGAGGTGGGCTCTACAAGTTCCCTCTCTCCACTGTAGGGCCTTTCATCTAAGGTCCCTCTTTTTGAGTCCTGAGAGTCTCTGACCTCCTAGATCTCTAGTACATTATGGAAGGTATTCCCAAACTCCTACCTCCTGAGGTTGCCTGTTTCTATTCTTTCTGCTGGCCCTCAGGGCTTCAGTCCTTTTCCCCAACCCAGTACCAGACCATGTTTCCCTCTCTAGTTCCATCCATTTGCCTGCAAAACTCAGGATGTCTTCATTCTTTATAGCTGAGTAGTATTCCATTTGTAAATTAACCACATTTTCTGTATCCATTGTTGTGGGATATCTGGGTTGTTTTCAGCTTCTGACTATCACAAACAAGGCCACTATGAACATAGTGAAACACATGCCCGTGTGACGTGGTGGGGCATCTTTTGGGTATATTCCCAAGAGTGGAATTGCTGGGTCTTCAGGTAGATCTATTTCCAGTTTTGAGAAACCTCCTGATTGATTTCCAGAATGGTTGTACCAGTTGACAATCCCACAAGTACTGGAGGGAATGTTCTATTTCTCCACATCCTCACCAACATGTGCTGTCACCTGAGGTTCTGATCTTAGCCGTTCTGACTGCTGTAAGGTGGAATCTCAGGGTCGTTTTGGTTTGCATCTCTCTGCTTAAGAACTTTGAGCATTTCTTTTGGTGCTTCTCTGCCATTTGAGATGCCTCTCATGAATTCTCCATTTAGTTCTGTACCCCATTTTTCGATTGGATTGTTTGTTTTTTTGGTGGTTAGCTCTTGAGTTATTTATATATTTTGGATGTTAGCCTTCTATCAGATGTGGGGTTAGTGAAGATTTTTTTCCCCAATCTGTAGGATGCCAATTTGTCTTATTGACTATATCCTTTACCTTACAGAAGCTTTATAGTTTCATGAGGTCCCATTTATCAATTTTGGTCGTAGAGCGTGAGCCATTGGAGTTGTGGTCTAGGAAATTGCTCCCTGTGCCAATGAGTTCAAGGCTCTCTCCCACTTTCTCTTCTGTTAGATTCAGTGTATCTGGTTTTATGTTGAGGTCCTTGGACCTTCAAAGAAGACCTAATACCAATATTCCTCAAACTATTCCATAAAATAGAGACAGAAGGAACACTACCTAATTCATTCTATGAAGCCACAATTACTGATACCTAAACCACACAAGGACCCTACCAAACAAGAGAACTTCAGACCAATCTCAGGAATATCAATGCAAAAATAGTCAATAAAATTCTTGCAAGCCAAATTTAAGAACACATCAAAACAATCATTCATCACAATCAAGTAGGTTTCATCCCAAGGATGCAAGGTTGATTCAATATACGAAAATCCATTAATGTAATCCACTATATAGACAAAGAAAAAAAATCACATGATCTTCTTAGATGCAGAAAAAGCATTTGATAAGGTATGATATACCTTAATGTTAAAAGTATTGGAGAGATCAGGAATTCAAGGCCCATACCTAAACATAGTTTGCAAACATGGTTTTGCAATTTACTGCAAACCAACAGCCAATATCAAATTAAAAGGAGAGATTAGGGGTTGGGGATTTAGCTCAGTAGTAGAGCGCTTGCCTAGCAAACGCAAGGCCCTGGGTTCAGTCCCCAGCTCCGAAAAAAAAAAAAAGAGATTGTTAGGGTAGAAATTTCGGCTTGCATCCGGACAAAACACACCAGGCCAACATGGTTCCATGTGGAAAGGTTAATGTAAGGAAGAGATAAGGGAGAGAGATGAGAGAGAGAGAAGAGTAGTAGAAGAGTAGAGACCGGCCATGAACTCATGGAGGGAAGGGGGAAGGGAATGGGGAGAGAAGGGGGTAAAGGGGGGGAAGAGGGGAAGAACAAGAGTGAGGAAGGCGGCAAGCAACCCCTTTTATAGTGTCAGGCGAACCTCACTATTGCCAGGTAACTGTGGGGCAGTACATACCTGACTGTTGCCTTGTAACTGTGGGAGTGGAGCTTAGACAAAATGCTAAGAGTCCCCCAGTTTGGTTTAATTAAAAGAAAAATTTAGAGGTGATGGTGGAGCAGGAATAGTGTTCTTGTGATCTGACTACTTCCTGCTTGCTTTGGGGTGACGTGTGTCTAGGGAACCTAGAAAAGTGGGTATGGGATGTTTGTCCAGTCTTAGAGTTGGGTGTTTCCTTGTTGTCCAGGGTCTATGGAACCATCTGAGGACAGGTCAGAAGGAACAGGTCCAATAGAAGTGTCTGTGAGAGGAGATTGAACATCTGGAGATAGCTTCTCTGGAGCTGTCCTGGGTGAAATAAGTGCCTGGACTTGACAAGATGCTGAAACACACATATACTTTTATTACAGGTAGAGAATAAGATTAAGTGCATTCGGAAGAAAAATTTTTCTTAGATGTTCATTTGAAACCCAGAGGAATCCCACCCTTTGGAATAGGTAATAAGTGGGAACTTTAGGCAGATGTACTTATTTGGGTAGAGTCCATGAGAGGTAGGTCTCAGTGGGCTTCCTGTAACTTATGAGTTTACAAAAGAGATAACGTGAACATTCTTTATGATAAGCTTTTTGTGGAACAGAAGGAACAAATATTTGTGATTACAGTTAGATCATATAGTGTTGAGTTTAGCAAGGAGAGGAAATATGAAGCGTTTAACCAATCGTGCAAAGTCAAGCTATAAGAGTGAGTAATTTACTGAAACCCTTAATTAAAGGCGGAGGAGTTAGAGGTCTCAGAACCCAGTCTCCTTTCTATATGAGAAAGTTCACTAGCTAGATCAAGGGTTGTACAGTCATCTGGCATGTGCCTCGTAGCTAAGAAGTTGAGTTCGAAGACAGTGAGTTATGTAGGGAGGTATTGAATTATTTGTACTAGCATCCCGAGAATAATCTTAACACCCAAACTTTCTGCCGGGCTAAGCTGTCTGAGTTATCACTCAGACCTTCTAGAGGCCATATGGTGAGTCCTGGACTCACCAGAAAGTGTCTCTACTCAGGCCTGGGAGTTTTTACAGCTACAAGAGCCCGGAAGAAGGAGGGGATTAGAGAGCGTACCTGGATGTGGTGACCCTCTGTCATGTGCAACATGAGGGCAATCGACAGCCAAGTGTCCCTCTTGATAGCACCCTAGGACATGGCCCCTTTCCTTGCGGAAGTTAGGGCAAGCCCTTGCCCAAGGTTCTTGCTGACCACATTTATAGCAGGAGCCTAGTGGTCCCTTAGCCTTAGATGCAGGACTCTCGGGCAATAACTGGGGGTGGTTGGACAGCCTTTGACAGCATATTATGGTACTTTAGTCTGTGAGCCTTCTCATCCCTTCCATGGTACAGCGCCAAAACTTCTGCCTGTGGAGTTGCCCCCCCTCCCCACCTCTGGCTTTTTAAGTTTGTCTTTTAGGTTTGGGTAACTCTGGGACAAGAAATAGTAGGCCATCAGAAGTTGCTTACCTTATGGGTTTTCAGGGTCCAAATTAGTGTATTTCAGGGCCCATGTTTTAAGGTGTTCTAAAAATTGGGATGGGTTTTCCTGTTTTTCCCAGATGGCCTCTTGTAGTTCTTCAGAATTCACTGGTTTTAAGGCTACCCTGCGAAGACCAGCCAGGAGGCAGGTTATGAACCGATCTTTGGCTGAAATACCACCTGTGGAATTATAATTCCATCGGGGATCTTGGTCAGGTACAGATCCAATAGGGTATGTGCCATCTGATGGATCTCGTCTGCATGTATTCTCACCTGCTCCCAAACTCTCAGGCGTTCCTCAGGAAGTCAATTGTTTCATATGTACATCATGGAAAGTCAAGCTCAGAGGTAAAGAAAGCTCACAGAGATCCAATGGGCCACGGTTCACCAGCCTGTGCTTGAAGAGGGCACTCTCCTTGGCGGGCAGATGCAAGCAGGGCGTCAGGCATCGCGATGGGGGAGGCCTGCTGGACTGACCAGTTACCTCAGCAGGATACCACAGAAGCAGAAGAGAGGGGGTGGAGCAAAGGTAGATAAATGCTTGAACATGAAGGATATCTTTCCATTTATCAGACAGCTGGCAGTGAGTATGAAGATCCCGTAAAATTGAGGAATCTAGCATGCCACTATGTGGCTCTTTTGAGCCATTGTCTAATGAATACTGAGTCCAGACATTATTGCAACTGTATCAGTCTTGATGTCCTCAGGTGAGGCGTTAGTTTAGAGTTTTGTAATTTTCCAGGAAACATCCCAATGGAGAGTCTGGTGGCACATTCAGAGACATCAAATAACCCACTGGGGGAGCTATTAAATTATCCATTTCAGCGTCCCAGCGGGTGATTCAATAACCGCACTCTGCCAGGCCAGGTGTCTGAGTTGTTACTTAGACTGATGGAGTCCACGACAGGTCTCAGACCTACCAGAAAGCATCCCTACCCAGGCCTGGGAATTTCTAATCAGCTGCAAGAGCCCTGAGGGGGAGGGGCTTGAGGAACGGCATTCGAGGGAATCTCCGCCCAGTGGTGAAAGTCTTGTCCGCTAGGAGGCCCCTTTATCCCATAAAGGCTGGCCAGGCCCTATCTGGGAAGTCGGGGGTCCTTGCCAACTGGAGGAATAAACCTACCAATCTGCTGGTGTTTGTGCAGGAATTTTAGCGATGGTCTGGTAGCAGTGAAACCATGTGGTTGGTGAGGGCCTGTCCTAAGTGACTCATATGGCAAGAGCTGGCACCACGTGGTGAACCATGGAAGGCTGTGGCTCATGTAGAAGTCTGTGTGTGCCGGCTGTAGCAGCAACTCACGTGGTTGAAGTCCTGAGTCCCACAGCAGCCAGCAGGTGGTGGTGGTCAAACAGCACAGCAGAACATGGGTGTCTGTCTACCTTTTATTTCCTGCCTCTGCTACAGAGACCAATCAGCTTTAGTTGCATCCATAGAGCATACAAGAGATTTTCTCTACATTTAGGTCATCTCTGGTGATGTTGTTGGACCAAGGTTCTATTCTTAAAGAACCAGATATTAGAATCATTGATACTTCGTATTTTGTTTCTGTGTCAATTTCCCAGTTCTTATTCTTACTATTTCTTGCCATTGACAGGGTTTTGGTTTGGTTTGGTTCTTGTTTTTCTAGACTCTTTGTCCTTGTGTTTCCAAATTCTTGAGGTGTATCAGCAAGCCGCTTATTCGTGTGTGTGGCTTTTTTTAACGTAGGATGTGCACAAGAGGAGTCATATAGGAGTAGGAAATTTCAGTAGAGATAATTTTGCACTGGGAACTGATGCCATGATCTGTGCCCTCCACAGTGGCCTGAGGTAGAAGATATTCTCTCTCTCTCTCTCTCTCTGGAGCTGAGGACCGAACCCAGGGCCTTGTGCTTGCTAGGCTAGCTCTCTACCACTGAGCTAAACCCCAGCCCCAGAAGATTGGTTCTTGAACCACTCAGACATAATCTGTTCTGCTTAGTCATGCTGTATGAAGAGATTTTTGAGTCATTTTCACTCCTTCCTAAATGCTATGATGGCTGCCAGGGCCCCTCCTACTCCTTTCACTAACTTTTCAACTTAGCTGGATATTATAGCTGGGTATAACAGGGCATTCCACTTTTCCAGGTATAGCAGCTGGGTATAAAAGGGTAGCCTTGCTAGTTGTCAGTCACTTACTTCATGCGCTTGAGATCTATCATTCCATGCTTTTCTGACAGACTTGCCGAGGTTACTTTGTATGCCCACAACATAATAGACGGTAGCACAATTAATGAAGAAATAATGAACTTCAGTGGCAGGAGTAGAGAAAATACTTTAGCAGGTCTCAAGGTGCTATAAAGGCCTATTCTGGTCACTTGGTTGTAGCTCCTTTCTCCCCAACCCAAGGTCCTCTCCTTTACCCTGGGCCTACAAACACATCCACCATTCTGTACACTATAGTAAAAGCACAGAGTTTCTTTTTTTCCTTTTACGCCCCCTGTCCCCCAGGGAAGGAAAGATTTTCTGATTTTCATTTCTGATTTTCCTCCTTTGTATGTAAGTTCAGGTTTTTTGTCTTTCAGCATTTAGTACTATTTTTTCACTTTGTATTTTGACATGTGTCCAGCGGAGGTTCTCTGGTCACGTCTGGGTTCTAAACGCTTGAGCTTGTATATAAAGTTGTCATTGTTCTGTCCTTCATTGACTACAAGTGGGCTTCCTACGTGGACAAGGGTATCCAGTAACTAAGTGTTGGTCCTTTGGACGTTCTTGTGAGAAGTGAGGAGAAAAAGGATATAAAAGGACTTTAGAATGACTTTTATTCGTTGACAATTTCATATACCTATACAGTTTGATTGTATCCAACCCAACTTGAAACATGTCATGTATGTATGCATGTACATATGAGTATGTAACTGTTGTGTTCAGTTAGTGCTGCATGTGCATGGGTCTGGGAGAATGAAAACTTACCATGAGGCGGATATTGTTTCAAGTCTGTGTAAAAGGAGTTAAGATGTCAGGATAGGCTATTTTCAAAGATGTTAGATTTAGCCTCAAGTCATATATGAAGGTAAATTACATACAGTTAAAGAATGTGACTGTAAAAGAATAAAATCATAAGGGCATCATATTAAAATTTCTTCATGTTTAATAACATAATTGAGAATCTTCCCCATCCTTCATATAAAGGCTGAAATCAGAAACAAAAAGGCAAAACTTGAAGGAAAGTGTTTTAAAGCCCAGAAAACCCAGGGCAGACACTCAGAACCTGTGACAGTGTGTGTCAACCCAGGGCAGACACTCAGAACCTGAGACTGTGTGTGTCAACCCAGGGTAGACACTCAGAACCTGTGACAGTGTGTGTCAACCCAGGGCAGACACTCAGAACCTGAGACTGTGTGTGTGTCAACCCAGGGCAGACACTCAGAACCTGAGACACTGTGTCAACCCAGGGCAGACACTCAGAACCTGAGACACTGTGTCAACCCAGGGCAGACACTCAGAACCTGAGACTGTGTGTGTCAACCCAGGGCAGACACTCAGAACCTGAGACTGTATGTGTCAACCCAGGGAAGACACTCAGAACCTGTGACTGTGTGTGTCAACCCAGGGCAGACACTCAGAACCTGAGACTGTGTCAACCCAGGGCAGACACTCAGACCCTGAGACTGTGTGTGTCAACCCAGGGCAGACACTCAGACCCTGAGACTGTGTGTGTCAACCCAGGGAAGACACTCAGACCCTGAGACTGTGTGTGTCAACCCAGGGCAGACACTCAGAACCTGTGACAGTGTGTGTCAACCCAGGGCAGACACTCAGAACCTGTGACAGTGTGTGTCAACCCAGGGCAGACACTCAGAACCTGAGACTGTGTCAATCCAGGGTAGACACTCAGAACCTGAGACTGTGTCTATCCAGGGTAGACACTCAGAACCTGAGGCAGCATATGTCCTAAGTACACAGTGGTGTCTCACAAGCCAGTGAAAACAGATAGAAGCCAAATACCACATATCAAGGCAACCAGAAGATATGGGAGGGGCATTAGTGGGTGTGAGCCAGGGCTTTGTGACCCTGTCATCCTCAGGAGACTGACTGGTTTTCAATGAGTCTTTCCTTTCTTGGCCAATGTATGTATGTACTTAAGTATGTACGTATGTAACCTGTTGAGTCCAGTTAGTGCTTCCACCTCTTACAACATGCAAACCCTTTTCAGATTGTAACCTTCATATCTGTGTATATTACTGTATGCTAGTTACACTTAAAAGTTTTTTGAGCAGTTTTCTCTGTACTCTAGAAAGTGAATCACAAAACAGGGTTTAAATATCTTGTATGCAAAACTGTCATGCTAAATGAATCTGTTTGTGTGTTTAATTGTATTGAGCTATGGTAATTATAACCAACGTGTGTATTGCAGTGCACTGCTGTACTGCAGTGTGTTGCTCTGTATCCACTGCTCATACCTGGCACAGGGCCTTACTAGGGATTGAATATACAGTGTCAATAAACTCTTTTCTCTTAGCTTTGTGTCAGTAAAGTTCTTGGACCTAAACAGCAGTTCATTCCTGATTCATGGTTCTGAAGAAAACAGTGTTTCAAGCAGACTCTCATCTGTGGACTCCTCACCATTCTTGTCCATTTGTGGTTTGGGAAGGGTGTGTGAGGAGCCTTCCTAGCTAGAAGTGCACAGACTGTAGTGTTAGGGTGGCATGTCTAGGAGGTCACAGATACACTGATTAGGTATGAGGGCTGGGAGGAAGGGAGAGAGACAGACTGAGTACAGAGGGAGCGCGAGCGAGAATACACAAAGCATCGGTCTTAGGTGGCCCTGCACATACTACTTTGACTCCTGTCCTGTGGCAGAATACGTTTCCTCGTTGTTGGACAGACATGGCCTTTACATTTAACTCGCCATGCCTTGGCATCATGGGTTCCTAGGTCCTATGCAGTTCTGCCTCTAGATGACAGAATTCCAGCCCAGCCATTTCACTATTCTGGGGATCACCTATTCCCCTCATCATAAGGAATTAATGGGTTGCTGCACCTCAGTCCCAGAGGCTTCTGCGTTCGGGAATTCCCCTTCATCTGGCTGCACGTCAGTGGTGATAACAGTGGGACACTTGAACACCGCACAGGATCAATGGCCAGTCCTTACGTGCTGTGATGCAGCTCCTGGGGAAGGGCACTCCACCTCTATACCATAGAACAAACGGAGACTTGGAGACATCAGGTCACTGTCTCCCCTGATCTCACACAGCCAGTGAGCACCAGAACCAGCAGACTTAGTGAGAAGGGGCAACATGTCCTGTAAAACGCAAAGTAAGCATCCAGGGACAAAGTGACCCGTTTCCCGATGCCACTGACAGGTTTTAAATGTTTGTTTTGTTTTTCTGTTTCTGATAGAGGGTCTCTTAGTGCGACCCAGGCTAGCCCTCAAGTCACAGTAAGGACATTGTCTGACACCATGACTCCTGAGTCTGGTGTCACAGGCATGACCCACTGTGCCTAGCACCATTTTTTCATTGCACAGCCAGCAGTTGGCAGCCTCCTGCTATATTATGAACTGTGTAAGAAGAATGGGTGGGGAAGAATAGTCCGAGCCTTGGTTGCGGAGAAGTATAGGGAGTTCATTCATCCATCTGTTAACTTCATTGACTAAGGAGCTGCCTAGAAGTTCACTCGTCTAGTCAATTGACGGCCATACTTTTAGAGTAGTAATGGAAAGAAATATTTAAATTTTAATTGAACATTTACATGAATTATGAACAGTCCTGGGGCTTTTCTTTTCGCAGAGTCCTTGTAATGAGACTTCAAAGGAAGGCACTGCTACCACTATTTAACACATGAGGAGGCCAGAGCTCAGACAAGTTGGGTAGTTTCCCCCAGCTCACACAGTAAGCCGGTGTAGTATGACAGGGATTGGCCATCACAGTTAGTTTACCAGGATTTAAACTACAGTATCGAAGGTGATGTCAGTAATTTGGTGCCCTCTGAACTTAACAGTCCTTTGTACCACGTAGGAAGATGTGGAAGAAAGGCTCACGAGCTGCCCGTTTGTCAGAGTAGGTTACATAATAGTCAAAGGCACAGAGATGAGTCTTCCTTCTAATACGAGAAGGGACAGGACGGGCATTATGTTCTCTGTAGGATACCCTGTTGTTTGAACGCACAGCTAAAGAAAGGGTTAACAGTGTTCAGTATATACGGCTTGGGAGTTGAGACCCAGAACTCTTCTTAAGTGGGCCTGTGAGTGAGGTCAGCGTGTTCAAGATGGGTGACCTGGGAGCGAATAGACATTCAGGGAGGAAGGGGAGGGACCTTTGATACTTTAGAAAAACATACACCACCAACATTTTTAAAAAGAGTTAAGTCATTTGGTTATAAACAGTGTCCTGGAATTTTTTTGAGGCCCTTAGTCAGGTAAATGCTCACACAAGTGGTCACACCCTCTTCCTGATTCTTTTATCTACTTCCAGACGGCCCCTGCTTCCTCAGCACCGTTGGGGTTTTCAGCTTGTGAAGAGTTGAGAAGCGGGCTGTTGGTCACAGGTTTCCTGATGCGTCTCTCTAATACTCGAGGGTCACTGTTTTGGTTTTCAGGTATTCGTTCAGGGCCTCCTCACCTGGGGAGAGAAGCGTGACCAGTAGGACGCACACAAAAGTGAAGATCCCTGGCCCAGGCCAGCGCTGGTCAGCGTTCGCCTGAGTCATCCCAGGGCCTTGATGACTTGCAAGTGGACTGAGTCAGCTCAGGGAAGGCCCTGACACCAGTCCTCCCTAACTGTCCTTGCTCCGTGCAGATGTTTGGGGACCACAGACCATGATGAACAGTAAAGGCTTAGGTAGCCTACCAGGCCCTCTCAGGATTGGTATGTCGGTTGGCGAGCCTCAGTGCCTAACCTTCATCTTCTTTCCCTGCTCGATGAATTCTACCTGTGTCTCCATTTTCCAATTCAGAAAGTGCTGTCTGTTGTGTCACCTTAAACCAAGCAGCGGTGGTTACAGGGAGGAAAGCTTAGGGACATTTCACTTTCAACTGACATCGAAGAGAAAGGAAGTGCAGCCTACACTGCTGGGTAGAGACATAAGAGCATGGGGTAGCCTACGGGCAGGGCACCGCAGGGAAACTAATGGATATGGCTGCCAAATGTGTCTTCTCATGAGAGTAACCCAGGCAGAATTGTGAACACTTTCCCAGCCTACCGCAGAGCAATTAGATCAGATATCTGTACCTTTAAGTTTCTAGGTGACAGATTGAGGCTGCGCTAACTGAGATGTTAAACTTGGAGAGGGACTTTCAGGCGAACTGTGGAGTCTTAGAGTAAAACAAGCCTCTGCCTGTCAGTTACATTGTCTGGGAACAAGCAGCAATGGCTGCTTCCAACTGTGTTTTAGACCCAGGGATAGAAATAATCACTTCTTAGTCCCTATAAATACACTGTTGAAAATCATTAGGAAAGAGAATCTAATATCCCACATGAGCCAAATTTGCAGATAAATTTCAACAAAGCAAATGTTTTGTATTTCAGAGTCCTTCGGGACTCAAGGAGCCCAGGCTGGCCTCACATTTGCTGTTTGGGCCCATCTTGCTTCTTAAGTGCTGGGTTACAGGCACGGCCCCCACCACGTGCTCACGTCTCACGTGTGTTTTCACACCTACTAGTTTCAATCGGCGGAGGACTGTATAGAGCAGGAGGTGAGCTCTGCAGTTGGTCTGCCTGCCTTTGACTTCTCTGCCAGTGCCAGTCTGTGTGAATCCGGGCTACTCACCCAGCCATGCTGAGCCATGATTTCCTGATCTGAACAAATGAGTTCCTAAGACCTATCTGCTGGGTATACTTGTGCTCAGCAGGTACGGTACTAGGAGTTGGGCCTAGCGTAGCTTCAGTATCCAAAGTGAGGTGTGGCTTGAGGTGTTCGGGCAGCTGCTGGCATTGAGGTACGCCGGTGCCGTACATATCTGATCCTACAGGCCCAACAGCAAGCAGACCCTTCCTATCTGAGTGATTCTGCGAGACTCAGCTCAGAGACAGGACCAACCCCTGAAGCTGCTTACCTCCCCACACTGTCTCGTTGGTTTCACGGAATCCCACAAAACTAACCCACCTTCATGCTAAAAGCCAGATTTTAAAAGCCGAGCACAGGGGTTGGGGATTTAGCTCAGTGGTAGAGCGCTTGCCTAGCAAGTGCAAGACCCTGGGTTCGGTTCCCAGCTCCAAAAAAAAAAAAAAAAAAAACCCGAGCACACTTAGCTAAAAGATTCTACCTGTGAGACGGCTGAGTGGGTTAAGGCACTCCCAAGCAAGCCCCGTGACCTTAGCCTAATCTCACGTGGTGACAGGAGAGAACCGACTCTGACAGTTGTTCCCTGAACACCATGTTTGCCACTCACACATGCACACAAGTACTTGAAGATGTCTTAAGATGTATTTGATGATTTTTGAAAATTTTTCAGTGTCCTTTGTAAACTGCCATGTAGGATGCCCTTCTCGGGACTGTGTGTTCTTGTGTGATGTAACGTGGATACCCAGGAGCAAGAGAAGCCACACGTACCTAAGTCTTTCCCAAAGCCAGACTGCTTCACTCCACCAAATGGGGCTGCCACGTCCGTCTTGTTGTAGGTGTTAATGAAAACCGTTCCCGCCTCTAGCCTGTCACTCACGTACATGGCTTTGCTGATGTCTCTCGTGAAGACCCCTGAGGCCAGGCCGTACTCAGTGTTGTTTGCTCTCTGCAGCACCCCATCGATGTCCCTGTGAGAAGTTTCCAGAAGAAGAAAACACCAATAAAAGTACAGGAAGGGGTTGGGGATTTAGCTCAGTGGTAGAGTGCTTGCCTAGCAAGCGTAAAGCCCTGGGTTTGGTCCCCAGCTCCGAAAAGGAGGAGGAGGAGGAGGAGGAAGAAGAGGAGGAGGAAGAGGGGGGGAGGAGGAGGAGGGGGGGAGGAGGAGGAGGGGGGGAGGAGGAGGAAGAGGAAGAGGAGAAGGAAGAGGAGGAAGAGGAGGGGGAGGAGGAGGAGGAGGAGGAGAAGGAAGAGGAGGAGGAGGAGGAAGAGGAGGGGGAGGGGGAGGAGGAGGAAGAGGAAGAGGAGAAGGAAGAGGAGGAGGAGGGGGAGGAGGAGGAGGAGGAGGGGGGGAGGAGGAGGAGAAGGAGGAGGAGGAGGAAGAGGAGGAGGAGGAGGAGGAGGAGGAGGAGAAGAAAAAGTACAGGAAGACAGAGTCACTGTGCTTGAAGATTTCCCCATGTTAAAACGGGAATTCCCATTCCTCACACATGCCCCGTAGTGCCTCTTTCCATGTGATCAGGGTCCTGTTGTTTAGTCTTTGAGGATCGTTTGTGAGCTTCCTCACCCTGGTTTTCAGAAGAGCGTGTTCGCTGTGTACACCCCTCTCTTCAGATCTCTGCAGGATCAAAGCTCTCCAGCGCCTCCCCTAAACCCTTTCCCGATCCCACCTGTCAGTCTGCCACCTTAGCCTTTGAGACAGGGTCAGTCTTTGAAGCTGGAGCTCACCGATTAGTGGGATTGGCTGGCCAGCAAGCCAGATGATGCTCCTCCTGTTCCTACCTCCCCAGCCCACGAGCTCACAGCTGCACCACACCACACCACACTCGTGTTTGCACAGCAAACATTGTACCCACTGAGCCATCTCTCTCCCTGACCCCCGGATGCTCCTGATTATTTAAGCAGTTGACATATCCTTAGGGTGGAGCGTGTTTATCGATCAATTTTAATCGATCGAGTGCTTTCCGTCCCGCAGAAGGCAGAGGCAGGCAGGGAAGTTATCTAGCCGAAACCCAGGTTCCGCCCGTATGCCTAAGGAACACACCCATTTTGGAATTTAGAGATGACCATGATAGGCCCGAAGGATTCCTCTTTGGCGAGGTACATGTGGTCCTCCACGCCTGTGAACACAGTGGGCTCCATGAAAAAGCCTGTGAGGAAAAACAAAGGCGTCACTAACAGGTGGAATGGGTCGTCCCCGCAGTTCCTCAGGTGCTTCCAGCCCCACCCTGAGAGGAGAGCGGCGTCTGTTCTTCCTCCACCTTCCTGGATGCCTAGTTTTGCAGTGGCTTTATTACAAAAAATTAAAGCGTGTAAAAATAAGAGAATGCACTTAACAAAATAAATATTCCTATGTTACCGTCTTGGACTTGCTATTTCCCCCACTGACAAGTCTTCAGGCAAGACCCAGAATCCAGTTCTCCCTCCAAGCATTTTAGAACAAGCGAGGCAAAAGAAAGGGCGTTCAAACAACATTAGCCACAGTAGTGATTACACTCAGGAAATTGACTCAAACCTTTATTACTTCTTCCCCCTGCCCTACCGCTCTGTCTTGTCCTGTCGAGACAATGTCTCCCTATTGCCCAAAGTTACCTGGAGCTTGCTCTATAGCCCAGGCTGGTCTTGAACCTCTGTCCTGACTCAGCCTTCCAAGTGCTGGATGTACTGGTGTCTGTCACCCTGGATGTACCTTAGATTATCCTCCCATTTTTAATTTGCTGTTGCTTTGTTGAGGTGACGTTGGTTTCTCTATAAAGTGTAGTCACCAAGATAATTATAATAATTGGGGTCTGGAGAGATAGCTCAGTGGTTAAGAGCACTGGCTCTTCTGGGAGAAGACCTGGGTTCAATCCCCAGCACTCAGATGGCATCTCACAACCATCTGGAACCTCGGTTGCAGATGATCCAGGCCCTCTTCTGACTCACAAGCACCAAGTACCAAGTACTGCACAGGTATACATTCAGACAAACACCCATACACACAAAAATAAAAATGATAAATCTTATTAAAAATAATATTTTATGTGTTTGCCTGCATGTGTGTGTGTGTGTATGTATGTATGTATGTATGTATGTATGCATGCATGCATGCACAGCATGTATTTGCTTGGTGCCCATGGAGAGCAGAATTGGGTAAGTCCTGGAACTGGAGTTACAGTTGTGAGCTATCATGTGGGTGCTGGGAACCAAACTGTGTCTTCTGGTAGAGCAGCCAGGTCTCTAAATCCCTGATCCTTCTCTCAGGCCCCATTACCTTGCCCTAACACCAGCCTCCACAGATCACCATTTTCTTCCTGAACCAATGATGTCATCTGTTATAGAAATGCAAAATGGCGATTTTTCTACTCTATCCTTTTTTTTAGTCCAAGAAGTCTGTGGAAATGTCCCCCGGATCACTACTCACTCCTCTGGAAACTTAATTCATCCAGAAAATACAGGATAAATACTTTTTATTTCTCTTGCAATTACCAATATATAAAACAAGGAGCCAGTCAGTACACATCAACAGTCCAGACAGTAGTCGTCTCTGCTTTGGGAAGCCATAACATCAGGCCTGCCGTGACAGCAGGACTCTGTCAGAGTAACAGGACTCAAGATGATGGCCCAGGGCCTGATAAGACCGTCACGCCTGTTCTGTGGACAGGCAGGGGCTTGGCCATCAGTGTCATCCGTCCCCTTCCACTCTACACAGGAAACCGAGCCTCAGAACCACAGTGCCTGCCACTGTGCTTCTAGCTCAAAGGTGGCCAAGCAGGATATAAAGATACTTTTCCTGTCGTGTCATAAAAACCACTCGACTTAGAGCGTGGACCGCTCTAGTGGAGGATTCAAGTCGGGTTCAGAGCGCTCGAATCTGGTGGCTCACAGCTACCTGTACCTGCAGCTCCAGAGGGGCGGGGTGGATCTGGATTCTGCGGACACCTGCTCTTACACACACAGAGCCACACACGCACGTATGTACGTACACAGCCCACTTTAATACAGGAACGGCTCTGAAGCAGAAGGGGTCGCCATCCATTCTGGCATCGGGTGGGGTGCGAGCCATCAGGCAGGCGCTCCCCCCAGAGGGACTCTTACCTGGCCTCTGTACCTGTCTTCCTCCGTACACCAGTGTGGCCCCCTCCTTCACCCCCGTCTCGCAGTACTGCAGCAGCTTTTCCAAATGGGCTTTGTGGTTCTGGGGCCCGTGGTCCGTAGATCTGTCCAGGGGATCACCAATTTTCATCTTTTTAATCTCTTCCACCTGTGTAGATAGTATGCGGCTAGTGGTGAAGGCGGACGCCCCTGGCCGAGCCCCTGCACGCGGCACGGGTCATACTAAGCAGTCGACAGATGTGTGGTCATTGGCTCTTTGTCGCTGCACTGGAAATGGGTCTTCAATACTTCTCTGTTACAGAAGGATAAACTGAGGCCTTGAAGGGGTTAAGTGGCCTGTACGGTCATGCACGGTCACTTTACGGTGGCTTTAAAAGCCAAGTTCTTAAGTACCGTTTGCTAACAATTACAAACCAAGCTCCGTGTACCCAAATCCTGAATGATAACCCGTTAAAAGCAAACTGACATTCTGGAGTTTTCGTTAACATGGTACCTAAAGGCTTTTAGTAGCAAAAGAATGTGTAGCATCCCCCCCCCCCTTTTTTTTTTCCGGAGCTGGGGACCGAACCCAGGGCCTTGCGCTTCCTAGGCAAGCGCTCTACCACTGAGCTAAATCCCCAGCCCACATTTCCCCCTTTTTAAATGCCCTAGAGTGCCTTGGGAGATTCTCCGGACAGCTATGCCAGAGGAATTGCTGGGATGTTTTGTGCTTGTCTTTTGTTGTTGTTGTTTTGTTTTGTTTCATTTTGTTCTGTTTTGTTGAGACAGGTGTCGCTTAGCCCTGGCTGGCTGAGAATTCACTATGCACGCAGGGCCGACCTGGCCTCTAATCCCAGGATGGAATGTTCTGGTAAGAAGTGGTCACACGGTTCCTCACTGGCAGATCCACACATACGTCTTATCGTCTTTGTCCTCAACTCTGCCTACATTTTCTGACTGTCACTCCAGTCCAGTGAGAATGGGAGCCACTATGACCCTATACATTTGAATATAGGTCTGCTTCTACTCTCTTGGTGTCTTGCGCGGAGACCTGTGCCAGCGAGACGCTCTGTGAGAGATGCACATCTGCCTGCCTGTTTTTGTATTACCAACATCCAGCACAGTGTATGTGGCGTTGCTGGGTGCTCGATAAACAGCTGTCGAGGGAGGAGCTGGCGAGACGGATCAGAGGATAAGAATGCATTCTATTCCAGGGGACCTGAGTTTGGTCCCTAGGTCCCTAGAACATCCGTCTGGAGCTCACAGCTGCCTTTGACCTACCTTAGTTGTGTGGGGTCGTGTGTGTTTTCAACCCCAGTAATTGAGAGGCACAGGCAGGCAGATAAGTTTGAGGCTAGCCTGGTTTACATAGCAAGCTTCAGGCCAGCCAAGGCTACATAGCAAGACCCCATTCATAAAATAATTTTTTTTTAAAAAAAGGAATACAATAAATGAATTAAAAAATGGCTTGTCTGTAAATCGTGCTTGTACTGGACCAGTTCAACAAGTGCTTGAAATTTCTGGTCTCCACTCTGGAAATTTCATCTAGTATCAGATCCCATAAGCCTCTATGCATCTGTACTAAGAACTGGATTCTTGTGAGAGACCCGAGGTGAATTATTCCGTTAAAACTCAGGAGTCAGTGACTCCTGTCTGCCTGCCTCTGTGTAACTGTTACCGTCTCTCACAAAGAGCGGGTACCTCTGCTTCCCTGTGTTAGTTTATGTGTCTGTGTGTGTATGCAAGTGTGTGTGTGCACAGGCGTGTGGAGGTCGGAGGACACCTTGACTGGTATCCCTCAGGTATTTAACATCTCTTTTTGAGACAGGACTTCTCATTGGCCAGGAGCTTGCTGGTTAGTCTCTTAGAGCTGTTTGGCCACTGAGTCCCGGGCACTGTCTCTGCTGTGTGTCTAGCACTCAGATTACAGGTATGTACCTGGACGTGTGTGTGTGTGTGTGTGTGTGTGTGTGTGTGTGTGTGTGTGTGTGTTACTCATTCAGTAACTGACCCACCTGCACCCCAGCCAGCTCAACTATGATACTACTGCTATTACCGTCTCACAGCTAAAAAGTCAGGAATAATCCCAGAAATGCTTCCCAGGGAACTCGCAGCAAATCGGAAGATGCCTTACCACTCTGGTGATGAATTCATCGTGGATGGCCTCTTCCACGAACAGCCGGCCAGCTGCAATGCAGTTCTCTCCTTTATTGAAGAATACTGCGCCCATGCCCTGCAGCCGCAGAAGAGAAGGCAGTGTCCGCATTGCGCATCAAGCCCAGTTACACAAAGAGGGTGGGACTTTGTGTGAGTCCGTGTTCAAGTGTGTACACCTGTATGTGGGTGCGCGTGGAAACCAGAGGTCCACGCCAGAGCTTCTCCTCAGTGGCTCTCCCATTTTCACTCACTTTACTGATTTATTTCTGGGGGGAGACGGTTAGCTATTCAGACTGTTTCGCTAGCCCTGCTGGGATTCTCCTGTGTGCCGGCGATGGGTGGGACTCCAGGTTCACACTGCTGGCTTCCTACATGGCTGCCGGGAATCCAAACGGTCCCTGAGCTGGCCCCTGATTGTGCCATATCCCACACGCCACTATCCAAAGGTCACAGATAACAGATGAGTCAGTCCTGTTCATTGTTAGTGAAGAGAAGTCCTCGGAGATATTTGTTTTGAGTTTTCCTAGTTTGGGTTCATGAGCACTTGTTTTAAAATGTGCAACAGGGAGGATATTCCCAAAATAATTTGGTGCGATAAAATTATTCTTTAAAAAAAATTGAGACAGGTAGCCCAGGCTGCCCTCAACCTCAGAATCCTGCCTCAGCCAGCCTCTAAGTGTCGGGGACTCAGGCCTGCACCTCCAGGCTTAGCTCTCTTCTCCAAATGCACCTGTAGTGCTTAGACATCATGTTTTCTCTTAAGATTGTTACACACCCAGGCACTGGCAGGATGGCTCAGTGAGTTTCGTGAGAACTGCACAGGCGTGGGGACGGGAGTTCGAATCCTCAGCCCTCACATTTGAAGCAACACATACTTCACAGTGCTGGGGTGAGAGCGGAGACTGGGGGATGACTCAGGGTTTGCCAGCTGCCAACTGATCTCCAGGTTCAATGAAAGACCCCATGTCAAAACAATAAGGCAGGGTCTGATAGAGCAGGGCACCCGGTGTTGTCCTCTGGTCTCCGCACAAGCAAGCACTCTTATATCCGTGTGCACATGCGAGCACACATACATACACACAGACACATGCATGCACATGCATGTGTGTGCTTCGAGAATATAAAAGAGCGTTCCCTCAAAACCTCCCCCCAGAAAAGGAAAATCTTAACAAGCTTGCCTTTTTTCTAAATGAATGGCTCAGAGGTTATGAGCACTGACTGAGGTCCTGAGTTCAATTCCCAGCAAACCACATGGTGGTTCACAACCATCTGTAATGAGATCTGGTGCCCTCTTTTGGCCTGCAGGTGTACATGCAGGCAGAGCACCATACACATAATAAATAAATACATCTTTAAAAAAAAAAAAAGGCAGATCGTGTAGAGCTTGGGTGCATCTTCCCTTTCTAAATCCAGCTACTGGTTCACCTCCAGGGAGCCTCCCTGAACTGGAGTTGGTACACTGCAGGTGCTTTGCAGTAGCATTTGCCTCGCCTGCAGTACATGAGGTCTATCTGGCAGAATGTGGCTGAGGCCAATAGGAACAACACTGGTTCTGTACCCACTCCACACTGCTTGTCTCCATAAACATGACTTTTTTCACCATCCATAATCTTTAGTCATCTTACAGCACTTCAAAAGGTAATGGGGGTTGGGTCACCGCTAGAGAGACAGCTAGGCGATTACAAGCCTTTGTTGCTTTTGGCAGAGGGCCTGGGTTTAGGTCTCAGTGCACACACACACACACACACACGTACACACACATGTGTACACACACACACTCTCTCACACACACACACTCACACACACACACCACTCTCTCTTACAAACACACTCTCTCTCACTCACACATTCTCTCACACACATACACACACACTCTCTCTCACACACACACTCTCTCTCACACACACACACACACTCTATCTATAACACATACACACACTCTCTATCTCTCACACATACACACACTCACTCTCTCACACACACACTCTCTCACACACATATGCACACACACATACTCTTTCTCTCACACACACACTCACACACTCTCACACACACTCTCTCTCACACACACGTATACACACACGTGTACACACACACTCTCTCACACACACACACCACTCTCTCACAAACACACTCTCTCACACACACATTCTCTCTCACACACACACACACACTCTTACACACACTCTCTCTCTATCTCTAACACACACACACTCTCTCTATCTCTAACATACACACACACTCACTCTCTCACACACACACTCTCTCTCACACACACACTCTCACACATATGCACACACACATACTCTTTCTCTCACACACACACTCTCACACACACTCACACACACACACACACACACACACACACACACACACGGTACACAGACACATGCAGGCAAAAGACCCATACACTTTAAAAAAAAATCTCTTAAAGATCTAACAGCAGGGACTGGAGAGTTGGCTCAGTGGTTAGGAGCCCTCCTTGTTGCACAGGACGCAAGCTGGATTCCCAGCAACCACATGGAGGCTCCCCACCTCCTTAGGCCCCAGGCATGAATGTGGTACACAGATGTATATGCAGACAAGACACTAAGAATAAATAGATATTTTTAAAAAGTGAGCTAATGGAATCCCGTTTCCACTTTCCTGTTTCACGTTTTTCCTTCTCTGGAATGTTCTGGAAAAGTTCTCAGGGATGAACATATCCAGGGGAGTCTTGGCCTTGCTATCATCTGTAGTACAGTGTTATTGTCACTGGAGCCTCCAGATGGTATATAAATGGGCCCTAGCCATGGACTCTGTGGGCCTCCTTCACTGCAGACCTCTCCGCTCTCTTCAGGGTGATCGCCCAGTAGGGTTGGCTGAGAATACACACTCAGAGTCCAGCTCTCGGGTGCTGGACAGAGAGAGAAGCCACATCTGCCACTAGAATCAGTCACTAGAAGGCTCAGCACCTTCATGCTGGCTCACTAGACACGTCTGTCCCAAACAGAGAGAGGATTCGCCCAATTTTTCTGGCATGCAAATTACAACTGTGCCTCTTTATATAAAATATGTGTCCACACTTTGAAACAGTGTAAATCCCTTAGGGTGCAAAATTATTAGGGGCTCCTGTGCCTCCTCACTTGGCGTCCTCTGTGATGATATTTTAAGCAGAAACCAGGAAATGGTTGCCAAGTACTTCTTTGTCTTAAAGGGATGGAGTATTGTGATCTTGTCTGTCCTGGTTCTGAACTTCTAGGCTCAGATGATCCCCCTGCCTCAGCTCCTTGAGTAATTAGTACTATAGGTGTGTATCACTAAACGGAGCTGCCAGCTACTTGGTTGTTTGTTTGTTTGTTTGATTAATCGATTGATTGCTTTGAGACAATTTCTAGCTCAGGGCAGCCTTGACTTCAAGGCAGTACTCACAGACAGCATATGCAGAACTTTGAACTCTGGATCCTTCGGCCTCTAAGTGCCGGGAGCATAGCACACTTGAGTTCTATCATGCCTAGGTTACGCGGTGCTGGGAATCAAACCCTGAGTTCCATGCATGCATAGGGAAGCCCTGCTAACTGCTTTTGAGTTCTATTTTTAAGAGTTTTTCATATTAGTTTTTGGAGGCAAGTGCATGAATGTTATATACATATATATATATATATATATATATATATATATATATATAGTGTGTGTGTGTGTGTGTGTGTGTGTGTGTATGTGTGTAGGTCAGAAGACAACTTCCAGAAGGTAGTTTTTCCTTCCACCCTGTGGGGCTGTCAGGCATGGAGGTAAATCTTTGGGTCTGTTTAGACGATCTAACCAGAGCCCAGTTTCTAGAACAGGGAAGGATGAAGTAGGCAAGATGCTGGCAGATAGGAGGAAGCTATTGTAAAATGCCGCTCTAAGAAAGTTAAGTGTCCTTAGGATACACAAAAGGATGGCATTTACTTGTGACTAGCTAAACTAGTTCCCATCTGAAACCCTCCCGTAAAGGATATGAGATGTGTTTTCGGAATAGGCACTACAGTCTGGCTTTGGTCCACTCACCATCCGGACGGCCTTGTCAAGTTCACAGTCGCTGAATATTATAAGTGGGGATTTGCCACCAAGCTCAAGGGAAACTTTCTTCAGGTTGCTCACAGCACAGCTAGAGGAAAACATAGGAAAGAGGGGTTGGGGATTCGCTCCCTCTGCCCTTCCCCTCCCTACTGCCCCCTCCCCAACTCTATTCCCCTTCCCCACCCTCTCCCCCTTTACCACTACCCTCCCTACCCCCTTCCCCACCCCCTCCTTTCTCACCACTGTCCCCTCCCCTCCCCCAATCCCTCGTCCCTCCCCTCCCCCTCCTCCCCTGACCACAAGTTATTACCCAGCATGCAAAACTCAACTGAGCTTCAGAAATGTAATGTCATTTATGAGGGTGTGGCAGTGCATTCAGAAAGTAGAAGCAGGAGAATGGAGAAATCACATCTCAAAGAGGGCAGGGGAAGGGCAGAGGAAGAGACAGGAGAGGAGATGGTTCACTGCTAAGGTTGTGCGCTGTGTGTGACAGCGTTCATGTGCCTTTCCGTTCCTTTTGTTTATTTTGCTTTCTGTAATGTTCAAAAACCTCTGTGGCCAAAGGATGAGGATTCTCAAAGGGAAATTCACCTTTAAGAATCCAGTTATGCCAGGGCTGATGAGATGGTTCAGTGGTTAAGAGCACTGACTGCTCTTCCAGAGGTCCTGAGTTCAATTCCCAGCACCCACACAGTGGCTCTCGACCATCTGTAATAGACTTGATGCCCTCTTCTGGCGTGCAGGTGTATATGCAGACAGATGCGTTAAGGGGAAAAAATACATAAATAAATTCAAAGAAAAGAATTCAGTTATGTGAAAGTCCGCAAAGCAAGAGCCAGCCTGCTAGACCTGTGGGTGGGAAGCGGGTTTTAGCTGGTTACTGGTTATTTACTTCTTTTATTATGCTGTGCTTTTCGTTTTGCCATTTGAGTGGTGACCGTGATAAACCATGAGAAGGGCGGTCCCAGTCTTGAGAAGCACTCTCTCTCAGAACGGATAGAATGGTAGAAAAGAAGAAATAGCCCACAAAATCCCCCATGTCTTGATGGCTATTGTTTTTATCGTATTTAGAATTTTGATGAAATCCTATTGTTTTGGGTCTAACTTTTACCTTCATCCTGGCTGTGTTTGTTTGGCCAGGCAAGAACTGGACCACAGAGCTCTGTCTCCAGCCCACACCCCTGGGTTCACTGTAGGCGTTTGGAAAGTTTTTCTGGCATATTCACCTGTGACAGCCATTCCCTGTGTTTGATGTGGTTTTCTCTAGTTTTGTTGTTGATGGTGTGTGTGTGTGTGCATGTATGCATGTATTTATGCATGTATGCTTGTATGTATGTACTTGTATGTGTACATGCACGTATGTGTGTGTACATGTGTGTGCATCTACATGTGTATATGTATGCATGCATGCTTATGTGTATTTGTGCATGTATGTATATATGCTTGTATGTATGGTATGTGTATGCATGTGTGTACTTGTGTGCATATGCATGTATGTGTGTATGCATGTGTATAATTATGTGTGTATATGCATGTGTGTGCATGCATGTGTGTAATTATGTGTATATATGCATGTGTGTGTTTGTGTGCATGTGTGTGTATGTGTGTGTGTGTGGTTGAGATAGGGTCTCATGTAGTCCAGGTAGCCTTCCAACCTGTTTTATTGGAATGACCTTAACTTTTGACCTTCCACCTCCAGGGTTCAGAGATCACAGGGTGGACGACCACATCTGCTCTCTGCAGCTTTGGGAATCGAACCCAGGGCATGGTGCATGCTAGGCAAGCACTCTACCAATTGAGCCATGTCCCCAGCCTTGCTTTTCCGTGTCCCAAAACGTTCTGTTGAATTCCAAAGAGAAGCCTAGTTGAATGGACTCCCTACAGCCCGCCAGTACCTTTTCATGATCTGTTTGCCCACAGAGGTGGAACCAGTGAAACCAAGCTTGCGGATGTCAGGGTGCTGAGAGAGCCGCTGTCCTGCCACACCCCCTGTAGAATTAATTAGGGGACAACAGAACATGGTCTTTTGTGGAGGGTGGGCTTGTGTTTGCTGAACTTGCATTTCATTTAAACTTGCACTTTATATTTGCTGCACTGATTACAAATGGATTAAAACAATATCCTCAATACAGCTCTCAGTGCCTCCCCCTTATTGATGGATTAAGTCTCGGTTGTTATAGTGCTCATTGAAAATGAAAATGCTCTACCCTTAGGGTAGTTTTATAAAGCTCTCCCCCTCCCCCATCCCTCCTCACACACTAGATTTCCAGTCTTTATCTTTTATTACACAGTAAGTACACTGATCCTTGATGAACTGTATTTAATGTGGTCCATTTTTGGGCTAAGATTGCAGTGGGAAGCAGCACTTAGCTCCTTGAGCCACTGGGCGGTCAGAACAGAGTCTGCCCGGCAGGCTTACCTGAGCCAGGAATGATGTTGATTACCCCCTTCGGAAAGCCTGCTTTCACCGTCAGCTCTGCAAACTTCAGAGCTGTCAAGGGTGTGACCTGGAAATGAATACAGTAATCACCATCCTTACCAGGGCCCTTCTTTGTGACTGTAAAAGCACTCATTTGTGGGTATGGTGCGTATTTGAGGTGCATACACATGAGCGTGGGCCTGCTCAGACTTGGAGACCAGAGCAGGATGTGGTTGCCGTCCGCCATATTGTCTCGAGACAAGGTCTCTAACTGAATCAGCAGCTTGCTGCTTTGACTAAGCTGGTTGACCAGTAAGCTCTTAGAATCTCCTTGTCCCATCCCCCCACCCCCCTACCAGTGTCGGGGGTTACGGGCGCATGCATCTATGCACCAATTCTCTCGGATACTAAAGTCTTTAGTGCCTTTCTTTCACCACATGTCTACCTGCTCACTTTCCCCCACACTGACGCTGATTATCTAAATGAGTGCTTCTTCGTTTGCTCTCTAACAGTGGAATTTGCAGGAAGATCCAGTGAAGAACGGAAAGCAAGTATCCGAGCTTCTCTTTCCACTGACAGATACACCGTAAAGCACCCGTGATTCACATTTAGGCCCGGACAGTAATGTTCAGTGTGCATGAGGGACAGGGGGCCGAGGCTCCATGTCCTATAGAGGAACAAGTGCTCTCAAGACCAAGAGAGCTCTGTGTGGGAGAGGGGAGCATAGAGATCCCAGTGGTTCCCTCACTGGCTGTGTGTGTCTGTATCACCCTCCCTTCAGTTGCTCCTCTGCTCCAGAAGCTTCCCTGTGTACCGTTGACAGGGCTGGCTATGTGGAATCACTATTATTAACTCAAGCAACCTTCATTAAGCTGACAAGCAGCTGAAAGACTTGACATGGAACTCACACAATGGACTGCAGCACCACAGAAGAGAGCCCCTCCTCCCCCTTCTAGTGACAGACTCGAGAGCTACATCATGAGGCTTACAGAGTGCCAGTCTGGAGAGCCTGGGTGAGAAGCTGGCCCCTGACACTGGAAAAGCAAGAAGCTTATTGTACCAGTGTGTTAGTCTGTCACAGAACTGTAGTTGGAGAGGGCACTGGTCCACACGGCATGTTATTGTGCCCTGCAGTGAAGCCACCCTGGGTAGAATAGCACCTCAAACCCCGAAGCTGGAGTAATCATTGTACTTGGATGGTGGCTGTAAGAGGATGTTCCCGGTCAGCTTCAGCTACATGGCAAGTTCAAGGTCAGCCTGGACCACAGGAGATGCTACCTCAAACAGAAAGTACTCTAGCATAAATAAATGACTCTGAAAACTGCCCAGTGTGTTTTTACACACACACACACACACACACACACACACACACACACACACACACGTACGTATTCATGCTTTCAGGGCTGTTCCACCTGCGGCCCTCCAGGCTCCCCGGATACCTGTGCATATGGTCCAACACATTGCACATTTGAGGATGGTGGTGTTACAGGCACAGCATCAAAGGTTGCACACCCCTGGAGCTTACATGTAAGTTGTCATAATTACTAAGTTATTTTATGTGCTTTTCCCTTTCCCTACAAGACGTTGAAGGAATGTAATGTGAATGGGGCCAGCAAGGTGGCTCATCAGACAAAGCTCTTGGCACCAAAACCAACGCCCCACGTTTGAGTCCCAGATCCCACAGCTCTTGGGAGTGGTCCTCTGGCCTCTGTATGCACCTGCGAACTTTTCCCCCTGCTCAGATGAGAATTTACCAATAATGTATGAAGAGTTGTGTGTGACCTGTGGCAAGCTTGAAGGTATGCTGTTTATAAACGTACACATGCTTTAAATTTGCGGACGAGGGGGCCCCTCCACCCTCTGGCCATGCTCACCTGCGCTGGCTTGAGTACTAGGGTGTTGCCTGCTGCCAGGCAGGCTGCACTCTTCCAGGCCAGCATCATTAGTGGGTAGTTCCAGGGAATGATGATGGCGCAGACACTGTGGGAGAAGGCTCATCATCACCTTTGTTTCCTCACAGCTCTCTGCTGTTCCACCCCCTATCCCTGCCATCTCTACCTAACCTTCCCCCTCCCCCTCTCCCTCCTCCACCCCGCCCCCTCCCCCACCCCACCCCTTCCCCCACTCCCAACCCCCATCTCCACCCTACCCACCTCTGTCTCCACCCACCCCCATCTCCGCCCCCACCTCGGTCTCCACCCACCCCGTCTCCGCCCCCACCTCTGTCTCCACCCACCCCCGTCTCCGCCCCCACCCCATCTTCTCCCACCCCCACCTCCAACCCCCAGCCCCCTTCCCCCCCCCCCGCCATCTCCACCCAACCCTCCCCTTACCCCGCCCCCACCCCGTCTCCTCCCACTCCTGCCTCCACCCCCCCACACTCGCCACACCCCTAACCTTGTCCTACCCAAGTGGCTCCTTCTTGGTGAAGGTCAGGTTGTAATTCGGTCGGGCCTGGTTGATTGGAATTGTAGAGCCCTAAAGGAAAGAAAAGTTTGTAGTGGCATTCTAGTAGAATCACTTTATCCAGGGTAGACATTAGACTGAAATAGTTGTTCTTCATTATACCTTCAATCACTAAATAATCGATAAATACGCTTCTGCATGGCTGTTCGAGGTTCAGTTTATCAAGGCTGGACCTCGCTGCTGCCTCAGAGCCTCGTTGCTTTCTGGAGTGACCTTCGATTCCCCCCACGTAACTCAGAACACCCACAGAGACTGATATTTCACTAATTGAAATACGAAGCTTAATTGCAGATAGTATGCTTTTGCCCTCTCCTTCTGTCTCAGCTAACATTCAGAGGCGGTGCTCAATGTATAAGAAACAAATCCCGCACGACAACGAAAGCTTCTGTCGAGCTGAGAAGGCATGCTCAGTAAAGCGCTTGCCAGGTAGCCTTGGAGACCTGAGTTCAGATTCCCCGCACCCACGTCTAAGTCTGAGTGGGAGAGGAGATCACTATAATCCCAGCACTGGAAAGGCAAGCAGATTGCTGGAGCTCTCTAGACAGACAGTCTACCCAAATCCACAAGCTCCAGGTTCAGCGAGAGATCCTGTCTCAGAAAAGAAAGTGGAGAGCAGTTGAGGAGGAGACACCCAACATCCATCAAATACACACACACACACACACACACACACAGACACACAGACACAGACACACACACACACACAAACAGGAGAGTTTCTGGCTTTCTTTCTCATTACACATGTTACTTACTGGTTTAGAGTTGGGGAGAAATTAAATATTTATTCCACACATGTCTTTATCAAGTTTTTTCCTTACAGTCTCCTTCAGCCATTAAAGTGATTTCTGTCCCCTTCATGCTCAGATCACAACCCCGACCCTGCCATGATCCCAGGTTCTTAGAAGACTATTAAGACTGTTTTTGTGTTTTGAGACAAGGTCTCACGTGTCCTGGGCTAGCCTTAAACTCACAGAGTAGCTGCTGGTGACCTTGCACTTTTGGTTCTTCCGAGCTCATCCCCAGAGTGCTGGGACTCAGACACACTGCTACACAGAGTATGTGGTGCCTGGGCTTCATGCGTGCTAGGCAAGCCCTCTACCAGCTGAGCTGCATCCCAGCCCAAGATGCTGGACATCCGAAGAAGACAGTAGAACGTGGAGAGAGCTCAAAGTCAGAACTCATGAATTCTAGCCTGGTTCTCTGGTTCCTTTGCTGTGACACAGGGGAGGTCTCTCCTTATGCCTGTGTCCTTACCCAGAATAAGGGAGAAAGCTATCTATTTGCTATTCATGGTTGCTCTAACCATAATCATAGTCTTATTTTTTTTTAACTATTTCATGTGTATTGGTGTTTTACCTGCCTGTATATCTGTGTGAGGGTGTCAGATCCGGAAGAACTGGAGTTACAGACCCCTGTGATCTACCATGTGGGTGCTGGGAATTGAACCCAAGTCCCCTGGAAAAGCAGTCAGTGCTCTTAGCCACTGAGCCATATTTCACAGTCTAAATTGTGTACTGATAATTCACGTATTGGAGACTTAACCCCTACTGGGGAGGCAGGGTCTAATGCAAAATATGTGAGCTGTGAATCCCCACCCTTGAGACTGGGCTCACACTGCTGTAAAAAGGCTCCCAGGGTCCAGAGACATGGCTCCGTGGGTAAAAGCACTTGCCATGCAGTCTCCACTGGCAGCCTGAATTGGATCCCTGGAAGTCACACAATCCAGATGTGGTAGTGCACATCTGTAGTCCCAGCACTCCATAAATGGTAGGCAGAGATCAAAGAATCACCTTGAAGCTTTTGGGTCAGCTAATCCCGGCATACACTGTGCAGAAAACAAGAGAGACCCTGCCTCAAAAGTAAAGTGGAACCTTATTTCCAGGGTTGCTGTCTCACACGAAGGAAAACTGTTGAAAATAGGCCCGTAGCAGGTGGGGATCTACCGTTGCTCCTATCCCGAGGACAGGGGAATAAGCTGCCATCTTAGAGCTGAGGTCAAACCTGCTACAAACTTGTGAGCTTGAGTCCCTTTTCCTGTAGGAGTGAGCGGCATTCTTAACTTACCTGAATTTTGTCACACCAGCCTGCGAAGTATCTGAAGGTCTGCACGGACATTCCAATATGAGTCTTCAGAGCCAGGGTGTAGACAGCCCCGGAATCCAGCGCTTCTATGGTCGCCAGCTCCTCCTGGTTTTCTTCCATTAGGTCCGCGAGTCTGTGTGATCATTGAAAGGCACCCAGTTATCACATATGATGGAGCCCAGGCCATCTGTATATGCCAGCCACGTATAGGGTACCAACTAAGAATCTGGAGACTAGTCAGAGGGACAACACACCTACCCCTTTGGAGATCATGGTCTAGGAAGGTAGATAGTAAATAAATCATTGTATGCATAGTTCATTTCTGGAAGTTATTCTTATAGCTTCTGCAGTGCTTTGGATCGAACCCAGGACCTCACACATGCTAGATGAGTGCTCTACCACTGAGCTACAACCAGCCAGCCTTCCAGTTACAGGGAGAAGCCAGCTATGTCCCTAGCATGGGCCGTTTGCCTCCTATATGCACAAGCAGCAGAGTAAGTAGCAGGGCCACAGTTGGTGACAGGCAGGAGGCGGTGGGTCAAGGGAACCAGCACAATGGAGTGGTTCATTAATACACAGGGAGGTGTCAGAACATGAGCCCCCACCACCTGTGAACACGCATGGCTTTCTGACTGGTACAGCAATGTTCTCAGAACTGACCGAAGAGGACAGAGCCAGCTTGTGGAATGAATCACAAAGTCCACAGCAGAGTTACCCAGGTGCCCAGGTTCCTTAGGAAGGGGAGCGGGGTCTGTGGGATGGTGTGATTAGCAAAAATAGACACATGCACATAGATATACATACACACAGATACATGCATGCACACACACACAGATACACATATGCATACACACATGCACTCACACAGACACACATAGACACACACACAGACACGTGAACACAGAGACACATGCACGGATACATGCATGCACACAGACACACATGCACATACATAGACACATGCACACAGATACACATGCACACACATGCATACACACATGTACACACATGTACACACAGATATAAATGTGTATCTTTTATGTTCCCTCTCCCCTGCTCCCTTCCCTCTCTCCCTGCTCCTCCCTTCTCCCTTCCCCACCCCCCTTTTCTTAGAATGGTTCATTTGGGATATTCAAGAGTTGGCCTTGACATGACCTGACACCTCCCTCATGCTTCTCATAGATCTCACTCTAAGGGATCTGTCAGTCCAGGTGAGAGGTTGAGCTGCAGGTAAGTGGAAACCAGGATGAATCGTTGAGACTAACTACTTCTGGAACACTTAACTCATTTGTAATATTCTCCTGGGACCTTAGCTTTCCCCTGCCTTCCTTCCTTTTGTCTTTGAAAACAGGGGTGGGCTGTCTCCCATGTGAACCTCTGTCCAATGTCTACTCTGGTCTGTGACCTTGGAGGACCTTTATAGCCCGTATTATCTGGTGACTGAGAGCCGCGTCAGGAGATTTGTGAAGAGGGTGAAGGACATGGTCAGTGGGTTAAATCCGCCAGGTCACTCATGGTTGCTGTCCTTCTTTTTTTTTTTTTTTTCTTTTTCCTTTTTTTTCGGAGCTGGGGACCGAACCCAGGGCCTTGCGCTTGCTAGGCAAGCGCTCTACCACTGAGCTAAATCCCCAACCCCGGTTGCTGTCCTTCTGAGACCACTGTAGAGTGCTCTTCTGCATGTACAGAGGACTCTAGAGTGCTCTCCACAGCTATGGTCCTTGCCTCTATACCTTCAGACCTGGGGGAGCACCTGCTTCCTCTGCCTCCGGCCCTGCCTGGGTCCTTAGCCATTGTGGCAGTCCCATGCTCTTCCCTGAATCCTACCTAGTCCCTGATGACCTCTGGCTGATAAAAGCAGTACCCCGACACCAGGGGATTTTATGGGACTCAAATAATGAAAGGCATGCCTTTCACGGGTGTTTTCAAGACAGTATGGTTATTTTGGGGAAGTTTAAAGTCTTGACAACAGTAACCGATTCCCCCAAGGCAGCATAGCTGTTTCTCCAGCAAGCACACCTGTACATGAGTCTTCCTCTGTCCCTGGCGTTCATCCTTCCCCATTCGCCATTCTCAAAGGCGTCCTTGGCCGCGGCTACTGCTCTGTCAACATCCGCTAAAGAAGCGTAGGACACTCTGCATAGCGTCTGTTTCAAGGCAAGGAGAAATAGGTCACCGAGGGATCTATCGGTGTGGCTCTCGGAATTAATATTCTATTAATACTAAAAGCAGAAAATGACTTATCAAACAGAAAAATTCTGACAGAGAACTAATCCATCTTGAGGGGGAAAATGGACAAAAAGGAGGAGATGCTTTGAACATGTTAACAACCTAATCTTGGTCCATTGTACATGTCATCTCATTCTGGAAAAACACATGTAGGACAACTGTGCAATTCTTCACAGGGAAGCTTGCCATGAGTCTCAAGTATCCCCCTCTCATGTGGAGCTCTGCACAGAGAGATCTGCTGCACATGGGCACAGGAATCTAAATTCATCATAAACGCTTAGTCTACTAAAAAAAAGAAGAGGTTACTGTAGTACACAATAGCTAGTGTTAGAGCTGAGTGGGTAAGAGTCATGCATGACTCGTGTTTGAACGGGGAGCTCGGGGGTGAGAGCTAGAGTTGAGCTCACTGTGGCTGTCACTCACAGTTCCGTCTGTGGGGTTGATGGTGGCGTAAGTCTCTCCATCCTCGGCATCTACAAACTGTCCGTTTATGAAACACTGGTAGGGCATCTTCACTGTCATCTCGTTTACCTCCTTGGAAACCTGAGAAAAGTCAGTGCAATGGTCTGTATATGCTCAGCCTAGGGAGTGGCAGGATTAGAAGGCATGGCCCTGTTGGAGTAGGCGTGGCCCTGTTGGAGTAGGCGTGGCCCTGTTGGAGTAGGCGTGGCCCTGTTGGAGTAGGCGTGGCCCTGTTGGAGTAGGCGTGGCCCTGTTGGAGTAGGCGTGGCCCTGTTGGAGTAGCCGTGGCCCTGTTGGAGTAGGCGTGGCACTGTGGGCGTGACTTACGACCCTCATCCTAGCTGCCTGGAAGTCAGGATTCTGCTATCAACCTTCAGATGAAGATGTGGAACTCTAAGCTCCTCCTGCACCATGCCTGCCTGGATGCTGCCGTGATCCCACCTTGATGATAATGGACTGAACCTCTGAACCTGTAAGCCAGCCCCAATTACATGTTGTCCTTATAAGAGTTGCCTGGGTCATGGTGTTTACAGCAGTAAAACCCAAACTAAGACAGTCAGAGTGTTTCTGTGCTTATCGACCTGATAGCAGGTGGTGATAAAGAATCATTCATCGGGCTGGGGAGATAGCACAGTGATTAGGAGCACTTGTTCCTGCAGAGGACCCAAGCTTGGTTCCCAGCACCCACCTAATGCCTCAAGTTCCAGGGCATCAGATGCCCTCTGCTGACCTCTGAGGGTGGCATGCATCCAAGGCAAACACGCATACACATTCACTCAAACAGATCTAAAAAGAAAAAACCCCAAAATAATTAAAGAAGGAAGGAAGAAAGGGAGGGAGGGAGGGAGGAAGGGAAGAAGGAAGGAAGACAGGCAGACAGACATTCACTAATGTGGAAAGAGGTCAGCTTGGCGCCATTCTAGTGACATCTACTGTCACAAGGACAGATGCACTCTCATGCTCAGGGGCCACCTGAGGTCTGAGGCTCTGGTCTGGGCTTAGCTCTGGCTCTGATGTTCTTTATTAAACACAAAGGTACCTCAAACACCTGTGGACAGCGCCATCTATAGGCAGACTTGACAGGACCACCATTGTGCCCCTCAGATGGTTGGGAAAATCTTTACCCTGGTATTTCCTTTTATGCTGGTGCCATCTCGAGATTTCTCCCTTATGTTCTTTTGTTACACATGAGCTGCCTTGTTGTTCTCTCTACTTCTGGATAGCAAGGGAGCCTGAGGCTACTATACCTGCTTGTATCCAGGGTTTTCACCCGTAAAATGGGGAAAATCGTACTGCAAACACATCATACGAAAGGAAGAAGCGAGAGCATCCCGAAGGACCAGAAGTAGTTCAGTGATACCCCAGTGAACCTTTGGGCATCAAACAGCACCATGAGTCCACATGAAGAAGAGGCTGGGAAGGCAGCTTGGGGGTCAAGAGCACTTGCTGAACAATGGTGAGAACCAGAGTTCAGATCCTAGCACCCACGTAACTAGCCACACACACGTGAAACCCAGCTCTGAGGGGTGTGGACATAGGAAGATGACTGGGGTTTGTGGTTTCCAGCACAGCCAAGAAAATGTGAGCCCCAACGGAAGCCCCAGTTCAGGGAGAGACCCTGCCTCAAAGGAATAAGCTGTAGGTGGTAGAGGAGGGCACAAATACCCTCTTCTCAACTCTGCTGTTGTGTACACACACACACACACACACACACACACACGCACACAGATACATGCACATAGATACACATTCACACACAGATACATGCACACACACACACAAAGATACATACATGCATACACATGTGCACTCACACAGACACACATAGACACACAGACATATGAACACAGAGACACATGCACACATACATGCATGCACACAGACACACATGTACACAGATGCATACACACATGTACAAACAGACATGTACACACATGCACACACAGACACACACAGATACACACATATGCACACAGACACATGCATACACATGCACAAACATACAAATGCATATGCACACATGCACATACACAGACACGCACAGGCACACACAGATACACATGTGCACACACACAGACACATGCACACAGATACGTGCACATACATAGAGACACACACATAGAATTTTGAATTCACAATAAATAGATTTATCAAAGCAACTAACTAGGAAAATAGAGAAATCTGTATAAAAATATTTTTGTTGTTTTTAATGCTCCTTCTGCCTGATTTTAAAAGCTAACTGCTATCTACCCCTGAAGAGATAGTGCAGTCGTTAAGAACCCTTGCTACTCTTGCAGAGGACTGGGGTCCAGTTCCCAGAACCAGCATGAGGCAGCTCACATCTGCCTATAACTCCAGTTCCAGGGGGATCTGACGCCCTCTTGTGGCCTCCATGAGCATCTGCATCCATGTACACACACACACACACACACACACACACACACACACACACACACACAACCTCACAGGTCACATACATACACACAATTAAAAATAAAAACCTAAAACAAGAAAACAAAGACAGCTGTATAAAGCACTTAAAAACCTATTGTGGGGGGCTGGGGATTTAGCTCAGTGGTAGAGCACTTACCTAGGAAGCGCAAGGCCCTGGGTTCGGTCCCCAGCTCCGAAAAAAAGAACCAAAAAAAAAAAAAACAAAAACAAAAACAAAAAACCTGTTGTGGGGTTTCCAGCAAATCCAGATCAAATCAACACAAAAAATTTTATAGCCGAAATTTAAAGGTATATAGGAGAGCTGTGTAGTAGTGAGGTTTCCCTATGCTGTTGGCATTAAGTTGGTATTGACCTGATCTAGATTGCTTTAAGCAACAAACGCTTATTGTAAGAAAGTAACTAAAGATGCGATGCGGGAGGGGAAAGGCACCATGGGCAAGAAACAGAGAAAGTGCAGTAACAGCCATTCATAAAGATAAGATTCTGAGCTGAGCCATGGTGAGCACACCCTTAATCCCTGCACTCAGGAGGCAGAGGCAGGCGGACCTCTGTGAGTTTGAGGCCAGCCTGGTCTACATAGTGAGTTCCAGAACATCCAGAGCTATGTAGCGAGACTCTGTCAAAACATCCAGAGCTATGTAGCGAGACTCTGTCTCTTGGGGGGAAATCTGTTATGTATCAAAGGATGTTACAAAGAAAGTGAAAGAATGCAGCAAACCACAGGTCAGAAAATATTTACAGGGGACTGGAGAGATGGCTCAGTAGTTAAGAGCATTGACTGCTCTTCCAGAGGTCCTGAGTTCAATTCCCAGCAACCACATGGTGGCTTACAACCATCTGTAATGGGATCTGATGCCCTCTTCTGGTGTGTCTGAGGACAGCTACAGTGTACTCATATGCATAAAACATGTCTGTCTGTCTGTCTGTCTGTCTGTCTGTCTGTCTACAAATCTGTATGTCCAGAATGGACAGAGAACTTTGATTCTACAATAAGAAGATAAACAATTTTGGAAATGGACAAAGGATTCGAATAAATATTCAAAAGGATGCCTAATATCACTGTCCATCACTGAGTGCAAAATCAAAACTACACTGTGGTTCTTTTACACACCTGCTAAGACAGCTAAAGAGAAAGGCAAAGGAGAGAGTCTGCAAAGGCACCTGGGGAAGGTCAGAGCTCTCTGTTACATTGGGGGGGGGGGTTCTAAAATGATCTGTGTGGCTGCCTTCAAAGGAGATAGAGTATGAGCCATCTAGTCCGCTCTCAGCACAGTACCTGAAAATGTATGTTCATGTCAAAATGTATCAGTATGATCACAACAGCCTCCCGAGTGAAGTGGTCCAAAAACACACATCACCCAGTGACCGGATTAAAAAGAGGAAGTATGCCAGACATGATGGAATATTACTTGGCCAGGAAGAGTAGAAGTCATGAAAACTGCTGTAAGGGTGAGCCTTGAATATACCACCTCAAGGGAGAGAGATCAAACACAGGGGCCACATGGTGCACGGTTCTGTTTAAATGACATGCGGACATTATGTAAAATCCACCGGCACAGAAAAGAGACTGATAGCTTCCGAGAGCCTGGATATGGAACAGGGGAGGAAAAGTCAGTGTAGTGTGATCACCAATGTGATACAGTCTTCCCATTTGGGGTGATGAAAATGTTGTAAAATTAGCTATAGCGATAAGGATTGCACGATTCGTGAGTGTTCTAAAAATCACCGAATGGCAGATTTAACTTGATACTAGTTTATACTTCATACCAGTAGTAAAGAAAACCCCACCGCTATTCAGCTCTACTATATACCTCTAAACCCGGGCTATAATTTTTCACATCAATTCTATCTGGATTTGCTATAACTAGGGTGAATTTTTTTAATTTATTTATTTTACTTATATGAGTACGCTATAGCTGTCTTCAGACACACCAGAAGAAGGCATCGAATCTCATTACAGATGGTTGTGAGCCACCATGTGGTTGCTGGGAACTGAACTCAGGATGTCTGGAAGAGCAGTCAATGCTCTTAACCTCTGAGCCATCTCTCCAGCTCAAACTAGGGTGAATTTTATGAATTCAGGATATGAATTATGTCTTGAATAAAACTAGACTTTTTTTTCTCCTGAGACAAGGTTTCTCTGTGTAGCCCTGGCTGTCTTGGAACTCACGAGGTAGACCAGGCTGGCCTTGAACTCACAGAGATCTGCCTGCCTCTGCCTCCACCTCTGCCTCCGTCTCCCCCTCCGAGTGCTGGGATTAAAGGCACGCACCCCCACCACCCAACACTACAGCTAGTCTTAAAGGCTATACATGTAAACGGCAACTACATATGTCCTCCGTAACAGTGGTTTGTAGGAGTTTGGAGCTGCACATCAATGAGACACTTACATAATCCACCACCAGCTCAGCCTCTTGGTCCTCTCCTCTTAGTCTCCTCACAACCTTTTGGATGAAATCTCCAAACTTGCGGGCCATGTAGACATCTTCGTTCTGCAGCTGAAGCCCACCGCACTTCTGTCTGATCTCTTCCACCAGCCTTAAAGTGGGAACCAGCTCACATTACATCTGTTTTTACAGCTTCATCATGGCCTGCTCACTGGCATTGGGGAAGAGGTTTGGGTTCATATTGTATAAGACCGTCTTTGATGGCAACTACAGAAGATGTTAAGATTGGGCCCAGAGACTGGACAGATGGCACTTCCTGTTCTCACAGGGGACCTGGGTTCAGTTTCTATCGCCCACATACAGGAGCTCTCAACGGCTCTAACTTCAGTTCCAAGGTGATCTGTCACCCCCTTCTGGCCTATGTGGGCACTGCAGGCTGTGATACACAAAAGACAAGCAGGCTCATACACAGACAAAGTAAAATAAACTTAAAATATGATGTGGCGTGAGAAAATTAAAACCTGTCTTGTAGACAGTCTTGCTGTTTTTTAACTTTAGCCACAACTATAAAGGAGATAAATCCAAGGGGAGATGTTTTAACCACAGCAGAAATTCGTGGGCACGGAAGTCTGTACCTTTCAAATGAACTCAGAAAAGGAGAAAAGAAAAAAAAAGGCAATTTTCTAACTGTTAGACCTGAAGGTAGCAGAGAGAACTTTCTGTAGTCTGCCTATAAGAGAAAGGCAGGCAAGGTTTGTGCTACAAGCTTAACTGAGGTGCTTGGTAGCACCCGCAGAAGGTCAGTACCATTCACAAGTCCTTTTCTGTCTTTCATTATCCACCTAACCGTTGCTGTCAGCCAACCTTAAATGGGACAGGTATACCAGGTTGGCTGTGGAAAGTCCACCACTTCCGGTCCTCCAATCACTTATTCCCTGAAGATGTTGGTGCATTTTGTAAAGGACTAAGATAGTAAAATAAGGGCTAGCAAGATGGCTCAGTTGATAAAGGAACTTGCCAACAAACCTGAGTGTCTGAGCCTAAGGACCCCCAAGAACAGACTCCTGTAGGTTTTTCTCTGACTTCCACACATACCACGGCATGTGGCTGTGTGGACACACCCCCACACAAACACATACATTTTTCTATATATGATGAAAGTAACAACTGATCATGTAACTCGCTCTAACAGGTAATGAGTGATTCCTGAGGGTAAAATATCGATGCAGGATTGAAATCCTTATTAAGCTAAACATAATTTTCCATGCAAATGAATGATTGCTAAAAAACTACAGTTTAGAGTTCTAAACCTCTTAACTTTTGACGATGTCATATGCTCTTGAAGTACATATTATTTGGTGACCCCGGAATAACAGGGAGGTGTTCAGGGGTGGAGAGAGTGGGAAATGGTCGTCTTGGGACACAGGCAGGGGAGGTATAAAAATCAGTGTCCTAGGGCTGGAGAGTGGCCCGTGGGTTAAGAGCACATAGAGAGGACCTGAGTTTGGTTCCCAGCACCCACCTGGGTAGTTCATAAGTGCCTGTGACTCCAGCTTCCGGACATCTAGTAACTGCACACGCATGACATTCACTGACACGAACACTCACCAATAAAATAATGACAAATCTTTTGGAAGTAACATTTAGAAACGTTAAAGGAGATGCAAAACAACCTGGTTGGCGACAAATAAGTAAAACGATCTGTGAGTGGGCGGAAGGGGGAGCTCGGAGGCGGCGTCTTTACCTCGCAACATCCATTGAGCTCGCTCCAGATTTAAAGAAGTCCGTGGAGTCCTCAATCACTGGGACGTTGCTTAAGATTCTAGCCCAGATGACCTGCACAAAAAGGATCACTTCCCTGAAGAAGGACCACGTGGACTCCCAGGGCGAAGACCTCTTCCCCCCCATCGCCTGAAGCACAGCACCTGCGGGTGGCCAGTGCTTGACCAGAGCGCTCCGCCCCCACCAGTTTGGCCCCATGGGAAACCACATACAATTGTGCATGAGTTTTTGTCCTTCTGGCTAGACTAAAAATGACCTTCAATCTGGATTTTAAAAGGTTTCTTTTTATCCCCCTTATCCCAACAGGGATTCAGACCCAGGACAAACCTATTTAGCATACCAAAGCCACACAGCCTCCAGGTTCTCCCAGCATCCCTCAGTCTATACCCATTACAGAGCAGGGCATGGCTGGCATACCCAGCCTTCTGCCCCTGAACTTTCCAAACCAGGGGCTAGGCTTTCCCTCCCCCAGAAACTCTTCCCTACATAACCCAGACATTTGGGTCTCCCCCACCCAACTTCTCTCTCTGCACCGTAAGCCTGCGCTTTCTCTCTTTCTCTTCCGGCTCCCCTCTGCCTCCTTTCCGGGGTAACTTCACTGAACCCCTCCTGTATGGTGAGAGGGCTCTGACTTGAATATACTCTGGCTTGAATTGGTTCATTTCACCAGCAGAGAATAACTTATCGCCAACCTCACCCCAACCCTCCAAGTCAACTTAGAACAGAAAAATAAACCTCTGGATACTGTGTTTCTTAACCGTAACTTATGCAGAAGGAGGAGAAAAAGCCACACCCCCACTGCTCTAAGGACAAATGGACCAGACACAAGCAAGCACGCTGTTTCCCAAGGAACAAGTCGGTTTCTGAGGAACGAGTTAAGGACATCTCGTGCTCACCTTTATGGTCTCTGCCACCTTCAGCTCCTCGGCCGTAAGTTCTACCACCGATGTCTCACCCGACGAAAAGTACTGGGAGGCGGGAATCATCTTCCCGTCTTCAAACTGCAGGTTTCTCACCATCAGCTACAGACCGGCAACAGAAAAACAAGCTGAGGGCCGGGGCGGGGAGCTAATGTGTGGAATGGGTATAGAGGCTGGCTTGTCTGGAGAATGCGGACATATGGTTGACCCACTTGCCCGTGCCTAAAAGGACTGGAATGACGTCTTCGTAGTGGCAGAAAAAAAGGGCAGTCAACTAACTGGCCAGATGCCCCTCAGATGGATGGACAGTGCACTCAGGGAAAACTTGCATTTTGGTTATAGCAGCTTGGACTTGAAGCCTCCTCAAAGGTGCTATGGATTCCACTCCCCATCCCCACTCCGGAGAGGACACACCACTGCTGCCAGCATGCAGTCAAACACCGCCGATGCATTTGGATGCATGCCCTAGTATCAATCCTGATGGAGCTGGGTGCCTTTGGGCCTGCCTAGCTGTTGCAGAATTGAGGCTCAATGAAGTTCAGGGATTTTTCTAGTGTCACCGAGGTAATAAGTAACAGCTGGACACTAAACACTGTAACATTTACCCTTAAACAATGGCGACTGTGCTGACTGGTTTTGTGTGTCAACATGACATAAGCTAGAATCATCAGAGAGGAAGGAGCCCCAGTTGAGGAAATGCCTTCCCTGAGATTCAGCTGTAAGCCATCTTCTCAGTTAGTGACCAATGGGGGAGTGTCCAGGCACATGGTGGGTGAGGCCATCGATTGTCTGCGTTCCTGGGTTCTATAAGGAAGCAGACCGAGCAAGCCAGAGAAGCAAGCCAGTAAGCAGCACCCTCTCCATGGCTTCTGCATCAGCTCCTGTCTCCAGGTTCCAACCTGGCTTCAGTTCCTGTCCTGATTTCCTCCAGTGAGGGACCATGATCTGGAAGTATAAGCTGAATAAACCCTTTCCTCTCAAACTTGCTTTTTGATCATGGTGTTTTGTAACAACACTAGAAGCACAAACTAAGATGGTGCACATCTGTAAACTACAAATGCCCCCTTACACTCCTCACTAGGAAGCTGTCCAGGAGGCCCAGAGCTAGCCATGGTGAGGCTGGCCTAACACTAAGGAGGGAGGTGACAGCAGCAGGCAATGGGAGAGGTGGCCACATGAGTCTCACTGGTTCTACCTAAGCACCGACAGTGGGAGACAGAGATGAATCTCTCTCCATGCTTTATAGACAGGGAAACTGAGGCACAGCAGGGAGAATCATCCCAAACTGGTGGGTGGACAAGCAGAGGTCCATATTCCCTTTTGTAACCACAGGTCTCCCTGTGGTGTCACTGTGAAAGTCCATGGGCTATCCTGAGGAACCTTGTTTTAGGGCATACAAGAGACATGAGACCCAGGCACCACGAGCCTTCCAGCTCCCAGTGAATGCCAGAGGAAGCCATTCCCTAATAACCGTGGTAGCAGAAGGAACACCAAAAGGTGGCTTTGTATGCTTACCGCTTTCCCATCATTCCCAAAAAGAACAAGGCCATTTTTGGTGACAAGACCAGGCTTCTTGGCACCTCTAATGTCCAGTGGTTCTCCAGCAGGCACAGAACTTGTCAACAGTGATGAGCCGTAGAAAGTCACCATCTAATGAAAGATCAAACCAGTGAAGTCAGGAAGTTAAAGCCACTGCCGTGGGGTGTGGGAAAGCATCACCTTGTACAAACACTGAAGTTCACATTTCCGTAGCAAAGTTGAGACGTGATTTCGTCACTTTGTATTCATTTGGTGAGGCAGAGTCAAGCATATCAGTAGAAATGTAACAGATGCAAATCTCTGTAACTGTGTAAACCGAGTCTCAGGGGTGGGCTGGACTCAGGCTCAGTGGTTAAGGGTGCCTACTGCTCTTGCAGAGGACCCAGGTCAGTCCCCAGGGCCCTCATAGCCACTTTCCACCACCTATAACACCAGTTCCAGGGAATCTGATGCCTTCTGGTTTCTGAAGGCTTCTACACACAAGTTACACACACACACACACACACACACACACACACACACACACGGTAGTTTATTCTGCCCTCCATTAATACCTGTGCACATACATGCACATGTACTCACACATATATGTCCTCACTACATATACTCCCTCACATGTGCACACACACATGTAAACACATTTACACACACACAAGGAAAAGTTCCACACCCAGGTGGTAGGGATGTGCATTTATTATGCATTCAAAGAGTCAGAAAGAAGGCTAAGGTTAAAAGGAAAAAAGTATTCTTTCCACATAAAGGTAGGGTTTGTGTGTCTGAGTGTGTGAGTGTGTGTCTGTATCCCTGTGTTAGTGTATGTCAGTGTGTGAATATATGTGTCTGTATGCATGTGTGAACGTGTGTCTGTGTGAGTGTGTGAATATGTGTATCTGTGTGTAAATGTGTCTGTGAATGTGTCTGTGTGTATGTGTGTATGAATGCATGTGAGTGTGTGTGTCTGTGTTTGAATATATGTGTGTCTGTGTGTGTGCACATGTGAGTGTGTGTGCATGTGTGTGTGTGTGTGTGTGTGTGTGTGTGTGTGTGTGTTGCAGTGGGTAGGTTACGGTGCTGGGGAATTGTCCAGGTTATTTTTTTGTTTGTTAACTTGACACAAGCTAGAGTAATCTGAGAAGAGAGGCTTCAGTTGAGGGGCCTCCATCAGATTGGTCTGTGGGGCATTTTCTTGGTTAACGATTGATGTGGGAGGGCCCAGCTCGTTAGGGACCATGCCAACCCTGGATAAGCTGACCTCGGTTGTATGAAAAAGCAGACTGGAGAGGCCATGAGAATCACGACAGGAAGCAGCGTCCTCCATGGCTTCTGTTTCAGTTCCTGCCTCCAGGTTCCTGGCCTGACTTCCCTCAGTGATGGACAGTTACCAGGAAGCAAAAGATGAAATACTCCCTTTCCTTCCCAGGTTCCTTTTGATCAGTGTTTTATCATGGCAATAGGGACCCTGACTGAGACAGGAGTGAACTCAGGGCCTCATATATGTCAGGCAGTCACTCCACAACTGAGCCCCTAGGAAAACGCATGCTCTTCCCACACAGGACAGAGAGCCGTGGAGACTCTTCTGGGAGTCAAAACAAGAAAACAAGACTGGAAAGGGCGGTGACCAAGAGCAAAGGATACTGATTTCTTTTAAGTTATTTTATAAATACTGGCTGTCATTATTGGGCTGGAATAGTTACTATGTCCTGAATATTTCCTGCATACCAGGGACTACATATTTACATGAATGGCATATATTTGACCCTTTCTTTTCTTTCTTCCTTCCTTCCTCTCTCCCTTCCTTTCTCTTTCTTTCTTTCTTTCTTTCTTTCTTTCTTTCTTTCTTTCTTTCTTTCCTTCCTTCCTTCCTTCCTTCCTTCTTTCTTTCTTTCTTTCTTTCTTTCTTTTGTTCCTTCTTTCTTTCTTTCTCTTTCTCTTTCTTCTATGTAGACAGGGTCTCACTGTGTAGATATAGCTGGCCTGGAACTTGCTATGTAAACCAGGCTGGCCTTAAACTTAGAGAAGTCTGTCTGCTTGCCTCTGCCTCCCAGAGCTGCCATGAAAGGAAGATTACAAATCTGAAACCAACCTGAGCAATTTGGTAAGATGGGGCCCAAAGTGTAGCACAGTGGTTTGGGCTTTCCTGACTCGTGTAAGGTCGGGTTCAAATACCAAATACCAGTAGTACAGAGGGGGGGGAGAGAGAGAGAGAGAGAGAGAGAGAGAGAGAGAGAGAGAGAGAGAGAGGGAGAGAGAACACACACGGACAGAGGGAGGGAGAGATGAGAGAGAATGTGTGTTGGGGAGGTGTAACCCACGAAAGAATACCTGTCCGTCTATCTCTGCCCAGGCTCCAGGGACCTTATCATGACCTCGAATCCAGTTGTGCAAAACTTCAGCAGGCTGGTCCCAAGGAATCTAGGTGAGCAGAAATATGGGTTGTGAAGCCTAGAGGTGACACTTAACTTTTCTCTCCCATCAGGGAAATGAGAGGGGACACACGGGGACAGCTGGCTTGGAGGGGCTGCTGCTGGGTCAGGAAATGGTATCCCGGGTCCTACTCAGAAGAGGAGGGCTATGCCTTGGCTATGTGTTATTGATGTAAATACCTCAGCGTTTTCCTTCTTCTGGATGCCTTCATATGTGGCCCCCTCTTCCGGCTGGGGAGTGCGAGGCGCCTTTCCATCAGCTATGAGTTGGACAGCTTCTACCTAAAGCCAAAACCAGTACCAGTGTGAGGGACAGAGAGCCAGAAAGGCATGACCTGCCCAGTGGAAGTTTGTGTCCACCAGACTGACTGCCTCTAAATCTGATCAGAAAGTCAGTCTGTGGTGACTACGGCTATCTTCCTCTTCCGGTCCACGGACACGCCAAGCACATAGGGCGTGACAGCCACTTTACAGAAGTATTCCTTACAGACGTCCCAAGTATCCTGAAAGGTGTGTATACCACATTTCTGCTTTGCAAACGAGGAAGCTGTAGCTTCAGGAAAAGTTGAACCACGAGCTCTAGACTCAGTCGCATTTGGCTCAGGACAGCTAAGAAGGCAACCAAATGCAACGTCATACATAGACTAACTTAAGACACCAAAAGTTTCCTTTTTTTTTTTTTTGGTGACTCAGTTGCACACCTTTTGAGTGTGAACTTGGTAGAATACAGTGTCATTTCACAACGACAAAGGGTTTGACATGGTCCACAAGACTTACACCCAGGAGTGCCCACTCCCACATCAAGCCTGATGAATCCCTGTTAGGGCTCGAGGTGAGGCTCTGGAACAAAGCTCACGCTTAGCATATGCAAGGCCCCGGTTCACCCTACCATGACCATGACGGGCAGAACAGGTGATGCTAGTAACCCACAACATCACTGCTCTGGGATGTGTCTGAGTTCTCTTTCCTGACACATTCACTGGGAGGCCCATGTGCTATTTTGACTGTGATTATCAATTTTGAGGACCTGCCAGGTACTAGATCCTTTACATGAATGATGTCATTTCATTTTCAGAAGACTCGTACCAGCCAGACAGTTTTGCACATTGTTGTTGTTGTTCTTTTTTTTTTTTTTCTTTTCGGAGCTGGGGACCGAACCCAGGGCCTTGCGCTTGCTAGGCAAGCACTCTACCACTGAGCTAAATCCCCAACCCTGGTTTTGCACATTGTACAGAGGAAGGAAACAAGGCCAAAAAGGAAAGGCTAGCCGTTGTCAGCTCGCAAAGGGTCATTCTGTAGGTGGTAGAACATGAGCTTGAAGACAGGTCTCGCCGATGCTCAGGACCCTCTGACTGAACCGCTAAGTGACGCGAACCAGTCTCACCCTCCCCTCACATCAAAGATGACGACTCAGTAGAACGCTGCTACTTTTTCCACCAAATTCTTATTGGTGTGTGGGGGCGGGGGATGGGTGGAGACAACCAAATGGTGTAGGAATTGCTTGCCGAATCTCTGGATATTTTTATGGGTAAAATGGTAGGGTAAAAATAGTAGGTATGCGTGTTTGGAATCTTTTACTCTGAGCACATCTGAATAAATAAGTTAATAATCACCTTTCACCCCGTTACTTAGACTAAGTAAACATAGCTTTAAAGGAAATCTGTTACATAGAAAATATTTAAAGATTTTGTTTTTAATTCTTCCTTATAACTAGTCATTATCCACAGGGTTGGAGATTCAAGTATTTGGCAAGAGGATACAGCCGTTTCATTGTTGTCTTGGCCGTTCCGTCTCTTTGAAGAGGAACCAGTCATCATCAGAGACTATGAGTCTTTCACACCTTAGTTTACATTACAGACATGTGCCACCATGCTTGGCTCGGCAAACTCTTGGTGAATGAAAAGCAGTCCTCCGGGTTGGGGATTTAGCTCAGTGGTAGAGCGCTTGCCTAGAAAGCGTAAGGCCCTGGGTCCGGTCCTCAGCTCCAAAAAAAAAAAAAAAAAAAAAAAAAAAAAAAAGAAAAAGAAAAAGAAAAAGAAAAAGAAAAGCAGTCCTCAGATGTTAAAGGTTTGCTAAATTCGTACTGATGCTGTGAGTATACTGACCATGGCCTTGATCCCCTCAGGAAAAAGGAACCGGTTATAAAGCGAGTCCACTGTGTCATTGGGTTTGACGTCACACGATCTCTGAAGAAGGATGGGTCCTGTATCTAAACCATCATCTGCCCAGAAAACAGAAAACCCAGCTTTCTTATCTCCCATGATTAGAGTCCTGTGAAAAGAGGAGTTTCCATTTAAAATGCTGGCTGATTGTACCAAGTAGAGAATCAGTCAGGTTACGGGTAAGGAGGTTACAATGCAAACGCAGACAGTGAACGCAGTGGCCTACACAAGTTCATGGCGGAACTCAGAGCCATCGGTGGTCTTAGAGAGCAGCATCCCTACGTTGCTAGCACTGCGTCCCCGTGTATGTGTCGTCTTGCAATGGCTCGTGTGCATCTTCAAAGGTCTCATAATCCATCCTTACTGCCACCCACTGACTGCAGTGTCAGCTTTCCCCTCGAGGGCTGAGTCACTCTCATCCTTGCCTGTACGTCCTACATTATACTCGATCATAGACAGAACAAGAGGGGAAAATGTAGCAGGCTGCTTGTGAAAAGGAAAACCGATGGTCGGTTTAGGCTGCATAACTTAGTATAAATATCACTTAATATAGAATAAGCTCTAGACTGGCTATGTAAACTGTAGTAAACGTGCTGTATCCGGCCCGGACTAAGAAATACAAAATGCTATATATGTGGACAGGTAGCCACAGACTCATCTTAGAGAGCAGGCGCATACAGAGAAGGTATAAAATGATGCTTCAGAAATGCCCTAAGTCGTTTTTAAGATATGTATGTGCCTGTGAGTGCATGGCACGTGTGTGCAGATGACCTCAGAGGCCAGAAGAGGGCGGTAGATCCCGGGGACTTGGAGTTACAGGCTGTTGTGAGATACTATTTGGGTGCTGGGACCAAACTCTGGTCATCTGTCAAAGCAGCACGAGCTCTTAACTTCTGAGCCTTCTCTGCCTCAACCCCCTCCCTAAATCATTTGTATTTCTCTGAGCTGTCAAGCAAGCAACACCTAAAGAGGTCATCCAATGGATCTCTCTCTCTCTCTCTCTCTCTCTCTCTCTCTCTCTCTCTCTCTCTCTGTGTGTGTGTGTGTGTGTGTGTCTTAGAAATATTGAGGAATTATCATCACACTGTCATTTCAATGTCACACATTGAAAATATACATATGCTATGACCCAATGATTTTGTACATACAAAGAATTCAAAATGAAAAACCAATCCAAGTATAAAGGGATCAACTACCACTACTACTACCACCACCTCTACTACTACTACTACCACTTCTACTATTACTACTACTACTACTACTACTACCACTACCACTACTACTACTACTTACTACTACTACCTCTACTACTACAACTACTACTACTTACTACTAATATGACTACTTACTACTACCTCTACTACTACTACTTACTCCTAGTAGTACTAGTCTAGTACTAGTACTATACTACTACTATTTATCAGATCAAAAGTAAACAAATTCCTAGCATCAATCTTTCAATACCAAAAAGTATTTTTGAGCACCACATATAGTTTTTGGTTTTGGTTTTTGGTTTTGTTGTTGTTGTTTTGTATATCTAACAATCTGAAACCAAGAGATACCAGGAAGGGGGCAGATGAGAGAACAAAGCTAAAGGTGGTGGGGAAAGACCAATTCAGCCTCAGCATAGTGAGCCATTGTGTTGGGTACCTATGGAGTGTCAGGAACTGTCGTGAAACAGATGTGAGAATGTTGGACAACATCTCTCTGAGAAGCTTTAAGGCAAAGGAAGGGAGATGGCTGATAAAGAAGGCAGCTTCTAACTCTGCACTTTTTTTTTTTTTGGTTCTTTTTTTCGGAGCTGGGGACCGAACCCAGGGCCTTGCGCTTCCTAGGTAAGCGCTCTACCACTGAGCTAAATCCCCAACCCCCTAACTCTGCACTTTCTTAAACGGATTGAGATCATTTGTGTAAGAAGAAAAAATGTTCTGAGAACATAGCACACTATGAAGACTATGAAGATATGGGTCAAACGTGCAAAGAAGTCCTGCCGTGAACCAGCATGAATCAAACTGATCTTATTCGCCTGACCACTGAAGCTTTGGGGACCTGATTGCAGCAACTGCAATTGATCACCAGAAGCCACCATTGGGGAATTCTGTCCTACCTCATGTAGCATGTCCAGCTCTCAGAGGCCTTCAAACAACTAAAGCAATCAATCAGGCTCTTACATGCAGACAAAGTGTGTGTGTGTGTGTGTGTGTGTGTGTGTGTGTGTGTGTACATGTGTACACCTTCATGCATGCTAGATGCATGTGTTTATGTGCATGTGTACATGTGGAGTACACACATATGCAAAGGCCAGAGATTGACATCAAGTATCTTCCTCAGTTCTTCATTCTGGTTTTTGAGTCCGGGTCTGTCATGAAACCTCGAGGCCATTGATTCAGCCAGGCTGGCTGGTCAGAGAGCTCCAGGGAACAAGCCTATCTCTACCTCTCACTAGCTGGGATTACACACGCAAGCCTCCCCGCCTGGCTTTTATGTGGGTGGTGGGGATCCGAACTCAGGTTCCCGTGCACGCACAGCAAGCCCATCGCTGACTGAGCCATCTCATCTCCCTAGCCCTAAACACACCTAGTTTCCACATCGCGTAGGAGAGCAACAGAAAAGCCATGGACCATGGAAATCGAGCTATCATCGTTGCTGTTACAGATCTCACCAGTTGATGGCAGAAGCCCCTCTGTGCCTGGGTAGGAGTGAGGGGTGGTAGATGATGGAGCCGTGCTCTGGGCTGTCGATGATGTCCATGGGGATGAACTGCGTGCAGAAGGGAAGCACGTTGAGCTCAGCACCTACCGACTGATAGGCTTCTGCTACCTCCTTGATGGTTTTACCCTTGACTCTCCATCGAGGGAACTTGAACACAGGGGTCCCATCTTTCTCTGCGGCCAAAGCTGAGAACACAAAAAAGGATTGTTCCTTTTTTAAACACCATGATCCCATATTAACACACTGTAACATTGCAATTTCACGCAACTTTTACAGGCTAAACACGGCGGAGGAACTGGGATTGTGACTAGAATTTGATGTTGTTACTATTGTATCAGGCTAGTCCATCTTTCTAGAGGGACGTTCAGATATTAAAAGCATAATGTATTTGAGTTTGAAAGTTGGTAAATGGTATTTTCAGATTTTGATGAAAGGGTCTTTTCCTAAAGATACTTTCATTACATTTTTATGTGTGTGTGTGAGTATGTATGTATATGCATACATGTGCATGTGCTTGTGTGTCTGCATATATGTGAGTGCATGTGTATGTGTGTGCGTGTCTATTCATATGTTGTGTGCATGTGTGTGTGCATGTGTCTGCATGTGTATGTGTGTACAATGTGTGCGTGTGTGTCTGTGCATATGTGTGCTTGAGTGCATGAGTGTCTATTCATACGTGTACGTGTGTGTGTACACTGTGCATATGTGTGTTCATATTCATGTGTGTGCATATGTGTGTCTATTCATATGTGTGTGTGCATGTGTGTGTGTCCATGTGTCTGCATATGTGTGTGTGCATGTGTGTGTCCATGTTTGCATGTGTGTATGTGTACAATGTGTGCGTGTGTGTCTGTGCATATGTGTGCTTGAGTGCATGAGTGTCTATTCATACGTGTGCATGTGTGTGTACACTGTGCATACATGTGTTCATATGCATGTGTGTGCATATGCGTGTGCACATGTGTGTGTGTGTGTTTGTGTGCATGTGACAGCATATACCATAGGCCATTTCCAGGAGCTAAGGCTGGAGGGCTTGCTTCTGTTCTTTTGTCTCCTTCTCTCTCCAGTTATCACAGTCCTAAAGGATAAGGTGAGGTCTCTGAGACAAAACCTGAGCCCTGAAGCCTTGTTAGGTCCCAAAGGTGTCTGAATGGAGGCTAGACTTTGATCAGGCCATCTGAAAGACTCTGAGCTACCCCCACAAAACGTTAATGTCATACAATGTTCAAGAAATGTAGCTCACATCAGATGGCAGGCGAGTGGAGGTAAAGAGTGATAATGGGGGATGGGGAGGTGGCTCTGAGGGTAGAAGTACTTGCCATGTACACACAAGGACCTGAGTTCAAATCTCCAGCAGTCACATTTTAAAAATCCGGACACGGGGCTGGAGAGCTGGCCCAGTAGTAGTTCCCAAAACTTGTGTTGAGTGCCTGATGACTACGTTCACAGATATAGAGGTAATTAAAATAAAGACAGGATCTCACAGTATAGCTCCTTCTATCCTAGAACTCGCTCTGTAGACCATACTGGCCTTGAACTCACAAAGACCTGCCCACCTTTGCCTCCAAGTCCTGTTCCGTGGGGTGGAGAGTTACAGGGCTGGACACCTGACATCCTTCTCTCACCTCTACAGTCCAGGTACCCACACATGCCTGGGCACACACACATCACTTGTGTGATAACAGAAGGAATCTGAGGTTGCTTGGGAAAGAAAATGGGGTTGGGAAGATGTTTTCACTGGAGAGAGAGAGAGAGAGAGAGAGAGAGAGAGAGAGAGAGAGAGAGAGAGAGAGAGCTCTGCAGAAGTAGAAACTTGGGATGGTAGCTTATTGGTCTCTCTATTGTGGGTTTTGACTGCCCAGAGCTAGTTTTGGCTTGCTCAGTGGACTCTCCTGATGGGAGCTCTTAGACGCTATCACTGCTTACTTACAGGCCTGATGTAAGGAATAGCATTGTACACACATTTTCCCCTCGGGAGCTCTCACCTCTCCCCGTGAGGCACGGGCCACGGAACTGGCGGTTGGTAAGCTAAGTGACTAGCACAGGGTCACTGGTGGAGAGGAACAGACCCTACCTCTGTCTCCTGCTGTTAGAACCTTTGCTGCCAGCCATGCTGCACCGTCTCAAGCCATACTGTGTATAAGTCATGTTGGGCTGTCTTCTTCTTCTGTGTCACATCATGAGTTCGAATAGTCATGACCAATGGAAAGAGGTCCTGACCCTGGATCCGGGTACCGAGGGAACACCCCTTTCCCTGATCTACCTTGAAATGAATCTGATAACCATATCTGTAATTCCAAAAATTCATGTACACAGCAGGGATTGCTAAGTTGTCTGCACCCATCCTCCAGGTGTGGGGTCTTCTAGTGGGGTGCTTAGCTTTAGCTGTCAGAAGCTAGAGTCACCTTGGAAGAAAGTCTCAATGATTAACCGTTTCAATCAGGTTGGTCTATGGGCTGGTCTGCGGGGGGATTGTCCTGATCCTCTCAGTTAAAGTTGGAAGACCATCCAAGGTGGACAGAACCATTTCCTAGGCGGGGAATCGTGAACTGTTTGAAAGTGAGCAAAGCTAGCAGAGCACTAGTGTGCGTGTATGAATCCGTTACTCTCCGCTCTTTTTTTTTTTTTTTATTAACTTGAGTATTTCTTATATACATTTCGAGTGTTATTTCCCGGTTTCCGGGCAAACATCCCCCTCCCCCCTCCCCTTCCTTATGGGTGTTCCCCTCCCCACCCTCCCCCCATTGCTGCCCTCCCCCCAACAGTCTAGTTCACTGGGGGTTCAGTCTACTCTCCGCTCTTGATCGAATGGATGTGATCTGACCAACCGCCTCAACTTTCTCACAGCGATGGACTGTGTAACCCAAAACTGCAAGCCAAAGAAATCCTTCATCCCTTAAGTTGCATTTGCTAGGGTGCTTTTTAAAATTATCGCAGCAACAGGAAACAAAACTAAGACACCTTGTACAGTTAAATATGTAGCTACCCCCAAGACAATCTCAGTTCTCAGGCTCCCCGTAGAAGGAATCGACCTATGACTAACATCTGGCTTGTTGGATATGAATGGAAGTGACTTGTGCCACTTCTGGACTATGTCTGTAATAAAGTGTGCCCTCTGTGCTCCCTGTCTTTCTCTTTTAGGTGTATGTACATGTTCATATGAGCATATGCACATGTCCATGTGTTCACCTGTGTGTAGAGAGGCCACGTGTCAACGTCAGGAGTCCCTTAATTCTTCTGCACCTTATTTTTTGAGACAGGATCTTTTACTGAACCAGGTGCTGGCCAATTATCTAGGTTATCTGGCCAACGAGTCCCAAGGATTCCCTTGTCCCCACCTTGACCCAACCATGTTGACATAAGAGACGAGGCCAGGCACCAGGTTTTACGTTGGGTGCTGGAGATCTGAGCTAGGTCCTCAAGCTCAGGTAACAAGCCCTTTAGTAACTGAACCATCATCCCGGCTTCCTCTTTTCCCTGTTTGCTTTCTAGAACATAGACTTGGTTGGGGCTGAGGCAGCCACCTTGGACCATGAAAGCCTTGTCTTGATATGGCACAACAGAGATCACATGCGATGCCACAAAACCAGCTCTGATCAGCAACCAGCCTTGAGAGCATTGGACTCCGGGTCCTTTTAGATGCACTCACCCAGTGGATCGGCCTTTCCATCCTTGTCTGGCACTGTGAACACTCCCACTACTCGGTGACCCTCTTTCAGGAGGTGGCTGTAGACTTCCTGTCCAAACAGGCTCTGGCCAATAAGTGCCAACTTCAACTTGTTTTTGAAATAAACCTGTGGACGAGTATAGTGACAAAGGTTGCTGTGAACAGAAAACGGTTGTGTGAAATGTTGATGCGAGGACTACCAGAAGACTCCCAAAACAAAATGATTAGTCTGGTGTGATGGCAGGAGGGTCGCTGCTTCAAGACCAGCCTGGGCTACATAATGTGACTGGCGGTCCAGCTGTGCTACTTGGGGTGATAATGTTTCCCCCAAACTAGACTATCCAACAAAAACCACAGTTTCGGGCACGAGAGAGGACCAACTTCTTTCCAAGTGTTTGTCAGGAGAGATCAAGTAACTCCCATAACAAGGCTATGGTGGTGTCTATTCTTTGGTTGTCTCTCAGAAGTTGAAGATAAAATCCCGTTGCTGAAAATACCATGCACTTCCGACAAAGGATCCAGAAAAAAATCGAACTGGATTTGACCGGAAGGCCACTTTCTGGAAGACTGACTTTCATAGTACTAGAAAGTGCTATGCAAGCTACCAAGGGAGAGAAGCAGTCAATAGTCTTCCCTCGCTGTAACATTCATGAACCACAATGACCATTAGGACGTTAGAAATAGAGGGGCAGTAGCGGTACTTGCATGTTGGTAGTAACCAACGGCTTTGTACTTGTACTTAAGGACGTAAGACCCTCTAAATAGGAGGCAACTTATACCCAACTCCCCATGGCTAGTGAGGTCATACGTCTTAGAGGAGAGTACACCATGCCACTTTATTCAACTCATATGAGTCCCAACTGCATGCTAAATACTCATCCTTATCCCACAGATAAGCATGGCTCTAAGCCTTTAGCAAAGAGGATTTTTTTTTGGTAGTAGATAGAGGTAATTACAGAAAGCCACATGATTGTTTAAAATTCAGAGAACAACTGATCATGTATGCCCAGCCCCAACTGAAAGATCTACAGGGCTGGAGAGATGGCTCAGAGGTTAAGAGCACTGGCTGCTCTTCTAGAGGTCCTGAGTTCAATTCCCAGCAACCACATGGTGGCTCACAACCATCTGTAATGAGATCTGGTGCCCTCTTCTGGTCTGCAAGCAAGCATACAGGTGGAACACTGTATACATAATAAATAAATCTTAAAAAAAAAAAAAAAGAAAAAGAAAGATCTACATACAACTCCTGCATGTACCTGATACATATACATACAACTCCTGCATGTACCTGATACATATACATATAACTTCTGCATGTACCTGATATATCTACATATAACTCCTGCATGTAACTGATACATATACATACAACTCCTGCATGTAACTGATACATCTACATACAACTCCTGCATGTACCTGATACATCTACATACAATTCCCACACCTAAGGTTACATGAAAGTTATCAAATCCCAAGTGACCAATCCTACACATACATATGGGCAATGCTAAGTGGCTGCAGCAGGTTTTACACACACACACACACACACACACACACACACACACACACCAAAAATAATTGAAGAGGTCACAAATTTGAGAGGGGAAAAGGAGAGCTAGAAGTGCTATAAACACAGTACTCATATATGAAATGCTCAAAGGATTTAATTTTTTTTTAAAGTAGGAAGGCTGGATATGGGGCATGCACATGTAATTTCAGTGCTGAGGGAACAGAGACGGGTGGATTGTTAGGGCTTGTTAGCCAGCCAGTCCATCTGAGTGGGCAAGCTCCAGGCCAATGAGAGACTGTTTCAAAAACAAGTAGATGGTATGGTGGTTTGAATATGGTTGAATATGGTTGGCCCAGGGTTTGCACTATTAGAATGTGTGGTCTTGTTGGAATAGGTGTGGCCTTGTTGGAGGAAATGTGTCACTGTAGGGGTGGGCTTTGAGACCCTCCTTCTAGTTGCCTGGAAGTCAGTCTTCTCCTAGCAGCCTTCAGATGAAGATGTAGAACTCTTGGCTCCTTCTCCAGCACCGTGTCTTTTCGCTATTATGATAATGGACTGAACCTCGGAACCTGTAAGCCAGCCCCAATTAAATGTTGTCCCTTCTGTCCTTTATAAGAGTTGTCTTGGTCATGATCTCTTCACAGCAGTGGAAACCCTAACTAAGACTGATGGGCATTGGAGAGATGCTTGGTAGTTAAAAGCTCTTGCTACTCTTCCAGAAGACCCATATTGAGTCCCTGCTCCTATGTTAGGTTGCTTACAACCACTTGTAACTCTAGCTCCAAGGGATTCAACCCTCTTTCGGATTACTTGGGTGTACGCGTGCGCGCGCGCGCGCACACACACACACACACACACACACACACACACACACACACCAAGAAAAATACTAAAATGTTCTATAAATATTATCTCTGTATCCTCTAATTAGGGCTGAAATAGAATCTTCCTGTTGGCCACCTTACAAAAGTGTCAACTTCACCAGATACAATTACTAATGCCAGATATTTTAAGACATAAGAAACACTGTTTTCAAAATACACAGAGGATCCCGGCTGAATGTAGCCCTTTGGAGGAATATTTATTCCCCATATGCAAGACCCTTGGCACAACAACTAGTGTTATCAAAATAGGGGTATTGGTGGAAAACCTCAAAGAGCACAAAAGCCAGGAGACCTCATCCTTCAGCGCAGTGTGCTTGCTACGTTCTACATGACTGTCATCTGGCTAGTTGGAGTTCAACTCTAGATCGGCTGGGAAAGGGGTGTTTAAAGCAGCCACGTTGTCACTGAAAATATTATATTCCGTAGACACTCTCTGAGCTTAACTGGTGACTCCTCACCACCTCCCTTCATGTGCTGAGTTGAACATGAAGCTTGCGCTCTACTACAGAGCTGCACCCCCAGCCCAAGGTCAGACTTTAACATTGGGAAAGTCAAGATTTCAGGGCTCAAAGTGTATTTGTGAATTTATAAGATGTCAGAAGACTGGACTTAAGACACTTCTTGCTTTCATTTCTCCAGGCACAGTACTCAGGACCTGCCAGTTCAAATGTGGGTTTGGGGTTCTCATGGCAGATTTAGTGAGTCAGAATCAGGGCCCCAGGAAGCTTTGCCTTAGAAGCTCCCTAGTGATCAGTGAGCACACTAACATCCAATACTCTCTGCTCCATTTATTTACCAGATATACCAGACCACATCTTCCCTGCCACAGACTGCCCTGGGAAGCTTGGGGCAGAAAGAAAAAGTAGAAACAACTAGAAACACTTGACTGGAATGTTGTCAAATATTTCATATGTATGATTTGACTACACAGACTCTCAGAAACAGGCATTCATAACTCGTTTTTACAGATGAAGATATTGAAGCAATGGTGTATGGAAACAGCCTGAAATCCAATAGTCACCAGGAAACAGGATGGAATTTTCCACTTTGCTTTCCTATTGCTGTGATAAGCACCATGACCAAAAAGCAACTTGGTGAGGACAGGAGCTTATTTGGCTCATAGTTCTAGGTCACAGTCCACCACTGAGGGAAGTTAAAGCAGAAAGAGAAGCAGAAACCATGGAGGAAAGCTGCTTACTGGCTCCCTCCCTCTTGCTCAGTTAGCTTTCTTACACAGCCTGTCTAGGGATGGTGCTGCCCACAGTGGGCACACCACATCAATTGTCAGTCAGGGAGATCTCTTCCAGACATACCCACACTTCTTCAGTTTGTCTCTCTCAATTCTTCTCTGGGCACATTTCCCTTTAGGACCCCCTACACTACAAGATGCATAGAAAAAAATGGTCCCTGTCTGGGAATTCATCAGTTAGGAGGGAAGGCACTCAAGTAGACATATCAGTGACTTAGTGCTAAAATAGGTGGGAGCAATGAGGTTCTGAGAGGGGAAGAGATCCCTGGAAGGGAGTTCTTCATAGTGGGTGGGAGATAGGATATTTGTATACATGTGTCCATATGTGTTTGTGTGCATGTGCACATATGAATGCAGGTGTGTATGTGTGTGTGTATGTGTGTGTGTGTGTGTGTGTGTGTGTGCGTGCGCGCGCGCGCGTGCTGGCATGCGCTCATGGAGGTCTGGTGCCCTCCTCTATCACTCTCCATGTTATTATTTGAGACAGGGTCTTTCACCAAACATGGAGCTGACTGATTCAGCTACAGTGGTAGCCGGTCGACTCCAGGGATCCTCCTCTCTCTGCTTTCCCAGATCTTAGGCTTCAGGTACACACCACCGTGCCCAACATTTTACTCAAGTGCAGGGATCTGAAGTCAGGACCTGATGCTTCTTCAGCAAGCACTTTAACATGCTGAGCCATCTCCTTCCCCCCAAGGGAATTCTCAAGCAGAATCTCAGGCATCTCATCGTGGGAGCTGGCCAAGAAAGTGGGGAGGATGACGGGAGAACCCTGGGAATTTCCAGGCAGAAGAAAATGGATAAATAGCACCGTTTCCAGAATGGGGAGTCATGGGATGCTGAGAAACATCAAGGGAGTCAGGAACTGCAAGGGGGCTTTTGTCTGTTGCCAGTAAATTGTGTCATATTCTGAAGACAGTGAGAAGTCCTGAGTGACGGGAGGGTGACTGGGACTTATTTCTGGGTTAGTAGACCTCTGAGGCAACGCTGTCAAGGCATGACCCGGCCCCACGGAGGCATGCCTTGTGTGCTTAAAAATGGAGCAGAGAGCGAAAATAACATCAGACTTCATAGCTGGCCTTCGGGATATTCCTAGGATATATTTGGAGCGTGCAAAGGCCCACATCTGGGGTTTCGAGCTCTCGCCTGAATAGAGGAGCCGCGTGTCATGCTTCACAGAGAGATGAAACTACGCAAGATTTGCGGGTGCCGCCACCGGGGACAAGCTTGTGCAACTCGCTTAGTGCATCATTCCATGAAGAGGAGATTCATGTCAATTGTCATATGGATTTTTCCCTCAGTACTGGGGGTCAGAGCTGAGCCACTGTGGGTGCCAGAGGTCTGCTTTACGTAGCCTAGTCCTCATTGCATTTTAAAATGCTTTTCAAGCTGGTCATGGTGGCACAAACCTTTAATTCAGCACTCCAGATGCAGAGGCAGGGGGATCTCTGTGAGTTTTTGCCAGCCTGGTCTACAAAGCATTATTAAAGATTCATTATTTGTATATTACTGATATGTGTGTATCTATGACTTATGCTATGAGTGTTTGATGGCCTCAGAGGGCAGAGAGTGGTGTTGGAGTTACAGGTGGTGGTGGGCTGCCCAACATGGATGCTTAGAGAGGGCCAAAAGGTGCTTGTGCACACTGATAAGCACCGGGGAAGCCAGGAAAGTTAAACACAGAGCTTCTCTTCAATGGAAGGAGGGGCTTAGCTGTTTTCCCAGGTTGCTGGGGGGAGGGGATGTAGTTTACAATTTTTGTTACCTGTTGGACCAAGGTCTACCTGTCTCCCCTAGAATATTATGTTTGCTCATCCCAGACTTCCCCCATAGAACCTTGAGCATTACTTCTATGTCACAGAACTCATCCTATAAGCGATGTCACTTGTGCTTTATAACAGCCTAAGTGACCTCTGTGCTGTTTTAGGGCCAGGCCAGTTCCAATGCCCATAGGCATACTGTTTATCTCAGTCAGTCTCCCCAGACTCTGATTGTGAGGATTGTTTCCAAGTCAACAGTTGTACTCACGGGGCCCGGTTACTAGTTCTCCAAAAATTGTCTTCCGATATTGGGCCATGCTTAAGTATGGCTAAAGTGAAACGCTCTGAGTCAGACTTAGAAGTCTCGGCCCAGCACCGGTTACCAAGACCAGCCGGCTCCAGGTTTCATTCTTCTCTCACCCTGATCGTTTCTTTCTGCTTGCTGTAAAGCCCACAGGACCGTGTGCAGATGTGGGGAACTAAACTTACAATCTCTGCAAAAACTCTTTCCAGTTACCTCTCGAACATGCATATGCATATGTGTACGTGTATGTATGTGTATATATGTAAAGTATATGATGTATATGTATGTATATATATACACACGTGTGATGTATATGTATGTATATATGTGTAATGTATATAATGTATATGTATATATGTGTGTAATGTATATGATGTATATGTAATGTCTATGTATATCTACGTATGTATATCTATGTAATGTATATGTATGTATATCATCTTTTGAGGAACGAAAAGGATTAAAAACCATTTTAAAAGAAGAGGCCGGGGTTGGGGATTTAGCTCAGTGGTAGAGCGCTTGCCTAGCAAGCACAAGGCCCTGGGTTCGGTCCCCAGCTCCGAAAAAAAAGAAAAAAGAAAAAAAACAAAACAAAACAAGAAGAGGCCTGTCAGGAAGTGAGGCCTAAAGACACGTGCTTAGCCAGGTGACTAGAGAGAGCTCCTGGCATGAAACTGGTGACCATGGAACATCTCAAAGCCTTTAAAAGAAAGGGGAGACACAGGGTTAGGGATTTAGCTCAGTGGTAGAGCGCTTGCCTAGCAAGTGCAAGGCCCTGGGTTCGGTCCCCAGCTCCGGAAAAAAGAAGAAAAAAGAAAAAAGAAAAAGAAAGGGGAGACACCATCTTCACTCTCCAATGTGTCCCTATCACTGTGATGTCATCTCTCCAAGGCTTTTCCAGAGTCAAGCAGATGTTGGTACCATGCTCTTAAGCCTCCAGAACTGAAAGCTGATGAAAGCCTAGCCTCCTGCACTTTGTAACAGCCACAGCAAACAGATTAGCATAAAGTATAATTCCAATGCATTCAAACGCCCCTTTTCTTGCGTGTGCGCCTTGAGCTTGGGCCGCGGTAGGGCTGCAGCAGCGGTGCGTATGCGCATGCGTGCACTCGCGCCTTGAGCTTGGGCTCTGTAAGTGTAGGTGCGACTGTGGCAGGGCCAGCACCCACTACCACTTCATTGTGCCCACTGTACTTTCTCCTTCCTTCTATACCTAGGTCCTGAGAAGTAGTGAGCTCTCCTGTGCCCCTAGATCCTCTTTTTAAAAACCGTCAGATCCGTGAGCATCTAGACCTTTGAGCGAGTTCATATGCTTAACATTCACGTTTAAGTCTCGTTCCCTATTCAGCTGTCAGTGGCTCTTTTCTCCCCATGGAAGGTAAAACCCACTATAATATGGTTATATTACGATGTGTTCATCTTACCCCCAGTTGAGGACAAGTAAGGTCTTTCCAACTTGGGGTGATTATAAAAAAGCTCCTATAAACTTATACATAGGGGGTTGGGGATTTAGCTCAGTGGTAGAGCGCTTGCCTAGCAAGCGCAAGGCCCTGGGTTCGGTCCCCAGCTCCGGGGGAAAAAAAAAGAAAAAAAAAAAACTTATACGGGGCTGGGGATTTAGCTCAGTGGTAGAGCGCTTACCTAGGAAGCGCAAGGCCCTGGGTTCGGTCCCCAGCTCCGAAAAAAAGAACCAAAAAAAAAAAAAAAAAAACTTATACATAGGTTTCTGTGTGAGTGTTAGTTTTTGTGGGGCTTGGGATGTGACTCGGGGATATAGCACACGCTCTGTGTGTAGAAGGCTCCAGGCTCTATCCCTGACACCATGAAAACAAGCAAATAAAAACCTAAGAGAGTGGATGCAGCGTCACGTGGCCGAGATAGCGTTAATGCCATACCGAGCAGCTCAGCAACAAAGCTCATCTGGTAAAGGGCACTTGCTGCCAAGCCTGGGGATCTGAGTTCGATTCCCAGGACTGATAAGAAGGAAGGCGAGCGCTAACTACTAAAACTTGCTCTCTGGCTCCTACACATGTGCTGTGGTATGACCCCAACTCCCGCCATCCTCTGCTCCAAATAAGATGCCATTTAAAATTTTTACAAAAGAAACTGCCAGTGTTCCATTTTATAGTCTTATTGGCCATGCATACATCCGTTTTAAGATCGTTTTTTACAGAGTACAGCATAAAGAATATGATTCACACTATCTGTAGAGTAAATTATCTCTGGTTCTTCCTCTATCCTTCTCTGTTTCCCTCTTGACCGGGAAGAACTATACCTACTTCCCAGCTCTGTCTGTGGCCACCTTCCCACATGTATTCCCGGGGACAGAGGGTCCCTGGGGCAGCCTGCTGCTTCGCCCAGCCATGTTTCTATTCCTGGCATCTGTCACTTGGCTTGTTCAGCATTTTTTTTTTTTTAACTGAAAACTTCTGTAAGTCCAGCATGGAAATCTCCTGATCCTTCAAAACTCCTTCCTAACTGCTTTCCAACTGTTCACTAACGAGGTGGTGGCAAAGACCAGGGTACTAGACACAGCTCCTTGCTGTCTGTGCCCCAGGACCAGAAGGCACGGCCAGAGTGGTTAAAGAAACTAAGGAAGGGTCCGAGGGTTACCCAGCAGAATGGTGAAAAGCCTAGGGCACAGAGGTCTCTTATAAACTATGACTGTCCCCCAAGGTCACTAACATTGATTGTACGGAGCAAAATAACCCTGATCATTTGTTTGGATCCTGCCTTCAACTTTTTTACATATGGCATTGTCAGGGAAAACCCAACGGAGGGAAGACAGCCAGGACGTGCTGATTACAAAAGAGGTTGTGTGCACAGGATAGCCGCTTTCCTTAGCCTAAGCAGCCTGCATTGTCTATCCCCAGAGCCACCAAAGTGCTGAGGGCAGAGCTAGTTGCAACGTGTCGGCTCTTCTTCCATTTCTAGAAACGATCTGATGCAATCCCACGTCTGTGGGCTGGGCCGGGGCCCGGTTCTGACTCTACAGTTTCACAACGTTCCAACGTGGCTACTCCTGCAGCGCTGGGTGATCCTGGAAATCTGGCTGCCACGCTCGCTGGGAAGCACCAGGCTGTCCCAGAAGCAGCGCTGAGCTTGCCTGCGTCCCAGTCACATCTGGTAGACCTTGCAAGGCAGTCTCGATCACACTTATCCACCATCCCGATCCTAAACCACTCACGTCGGGGCCACGAAATGCATAAAGGAAGAATAACAGATTGGCTACTGTCCCTTTTCTCATTGTCAGCCCCCAGCTTGTCTTCCCAGCCAGACCTGACAACCGCCGCTGCAGCTGACTCCCGGCAGCAGACAAAGACTCACTTGACAATTCCCATCCCGGATACTGCTGCAGGCTTCTCTGGAGTCTCCCAATCTGAAAAGAGCTGTCGTCCCTTCTAGCAAGGTCTGAACATCACTGCCCACCCTAGCCTCGCCGTCCCAGCTCTGCAAACCCCGAGGTCTGGAAAGCAAGACCAGGATGTCGATGCTCGCCTCGACAGGACTCACCCGGCCGGTGGAGAAATGCCGTAGCGCCTGGCTACCCCGCCACAGCATGGTGCAGAGGAGCGAGTGATTGCCAGGCAGGCGGCAGGAGTGGGTACCAGGGCTGCAGAAGGTTGAGTGCTCCCCTTCAGCTCAGTCGGGCTCTGCTCACGACCCCGCCCCCTCGAATGGCAGGGCCCGCCCCTCGGCTGGCAAAGCCCCTGCCCCTAAGCACACGTGACCTGGTAGCAGGTCTGGGGAACGAACCCATGTCTAAACCCAGGGGCTCCTCTCGAAAGCTACCTGGACTCCGCCTTTGCTCCATGGATAGCCTAGGCGCTCGCTAGAGGTGGGACCTTCCATGAGTTACCAGACCCTCGGAGTCAGGCACAGGGATGTGTCTTATAATTTAATCGGACACCCTGTGAGGGTTACTTTTTATTATTAATTTGGCCCAAAGTAGGATGGCCTGGGAAAGGCCAGACCAAGCACGCCTGTAGGGAATATTTTTTGGTTAACTGAGGTGATAGGATGGCGTCCTGATTGTTGGTTGCACCATTTCATGGGCTGGACCCCGAACTGCGTAAGAGTGACAACAAACGAACACCCGTGTTGAACAGTAACCATGCACGCATTCTCTGTCTCTCTAGAGTGTGACTAGCTGCCTCCGGTTCCCGTCTTAACTTCCAGACATTGATAGACAGTAACCTGGACTCCTAAATCAAACAAGCCCTTTCTCCTCTAACTAGCTATTTTGTCGGAGTGTTTCGCAACAGAAATGAATTAGAACACTTTCCAACTCACCGGCATAACAGTCTCCAGAAAGCAGCAAGCACACATGTACAGCTTGGGCTTGATCTGGGAAGGTTAAGGGGCTGGGCACCCTTGCTTTAGGCGTAGCCTGATAGCCCACTCATTGGAGGATGAGAGGGTCGATAAGATACTGTCCACTGGGCTTGCCACACAGTTCCCCAGTAGACAACTCATAGCTGCATTTGTCCCTTGCCTCTTTGAAGAAACTCTCACACATTCTGTAGTGGAAACCGTTGTCCCAAAAGGACTCCTTAGCCTGGAGTTTGGGGTTACATGGAGCTTGTTGTTCACTCTTGTTTCTTGATATTCTTCTGCCCGTGTGATTATTGTTTCCAAACTATTTATTGTGAGTTCATTAATTAAATTGAACGGATTAACAGCTTTCTCTGTCACAGCCATACAGAGGAGCTACTTTTTATTGGACTCCACTATCCTTAATCTTCTTAAGCAATTCACTTGATTTATTTAGATACTCGTGCGGGGCACTGGATGCCAAAGAAGTTCTTAAAGCCAGATATGAGAGATCTGTAGTTTTCTTCCCCACCCCCACCTAACTTTACGAACTGTACACTCTTTTGAACCCAAAGATGTGTCCATTCTCACTGAAGTCTCTGAGAGGGTTGGGGTGACCCTGGTATTTTCCTTGTAATGATATGCAGCAAATGTTACTGAATTCTTGCTTAAATCCATTTCCCTTTTTGAGCACTCTGAGTTCATGCACACTGGTCAAGGAGTGTCATTCCATTAATTAACTAATTAAAAGATTTACTTCTGCTGGAGAGATGGCTCAGCGGTTAAGAGCACTGACTGCTCTTCCAGAGGTCCTGAGTTCATTTCCAGCAACCACATGGTGGCTCACAACCATCTGTAATGGGATCTGATGCCCTCTTCTGGTGTGTCTGAAGACAGCTACAGTGTACTCTCATACATAAAAATAAATAAAAATAAATAAATCTTCGGGGGAAAAAAGGACTTAGTTCATTTTTAATTAGTGCACTGTGTTGCCTGTATGTGGGTGCTTGTTCCCTGGGAGGGGAGTTACAGGAAGTGGACAGTGAGAGCTGAACTCCTATCCTCTGGAAGAGCAGTGTGAGCCCTTAACCACTGTCCTGGTCCAAGACATTGGCTGTAATTCTACCACTATCTCAAGACTAGATTTCTGTTTCAGCTCTACTGCCTTGTGTATCAGCCTGTGGAAATTGTGTGGCTTGAGCTGAACCGCCTTGGTGTGGGATGACGTCACAGGTGAGGCAGGTACAGGACAGAAGGAGGCCTGTCACTGGACGAGAAGGAAGGATGGGCGGGAGAACAGTTTGAAGGAAGAGGAGGAGACTGGAACTGAGAGGAGGAAGAGACAGGAGGGAGAGGGAGAGAAGCCGTGGCAGGACAATATGGCGGGTGACATTAAGACTCCACGCTGTGCCTTTACAGGTTGTTACGAATGTTCTTAAGGGATGGATGTGTACAGGGCTTTGTATATTTAGGTGGGCAGTTATATCTTATCAGTTGGGCCAAAGGTTATTGTGTTGTGTGTTCTTTTATGTGACGGTTTGAGTGCAGGAAAAGTGTGCGGCTGCCGGAGACACTGGGCTGCCGCCACAGAGTTGGGATGTGTTTCTGCCAAGATATCTAGCAGACATCTTGGGGCACCGCGGTGCTGAACCTAGCGAGATAAAAGACAACCATACTTTTTTTTTTTTTTTTCCGGTTCTTTTTTTTCGGAGCTGGGGACCGAACCCAGGGCCTTGCGCTTCCTAGGCAAGCGCTCTACCACTGAGCTAAGTCCCCAACCCCTCCATACTTTTTTTAAAAAATTTTTTTATATTTCTACAACAACACTTTGGAACCAAATGGTCAAATGAATGGATGTCCAGCCCAGATCACTTTACTTAAGATTCTGCCTTCAGGGGCCTGGAGAGATGGCTCAGGGGTTAGCGGCACTCACTGCTCTCTCAAGTTCCTAAGTTCAATTCCCAGCACCCACATGGCAACTCACAAGTGTCTGACGCCATCTTCTGGTGTGCAGATGTACATGCAGATAAAGACCCCATAAACATAAAACATGTAAATAAACCTATGTATCTATGTATGTATGTATGTGTATGTATGTATGTATGTATGTATCCATCCACCCATCTATCTATCTATCCATCCATCATCCATCCATCCACCCACCCACCCATCTATCTATCTATCTATCTATCTATCTATCTATCTATCTATCTGGATCTGCCTTCAGAATGTGAGGAATAAAACAGACTAAATATTTCCTAAGTTGAAATGTCTTTTTATTCTGACATTCTCATTCTTCTAAAAAGTAGATTTTAGTTCAGGCAGTAGAACACGATCATTAAGAAAGAATGCATGGAGGCCCGAGCTTGCTGCAGCCCGCGGAAGATTAGGGGACAGTAAGTGCTGGCCAAGCAATCGCGATCCTCTCCTCTTTCTTCCAACCTGCCTTACCACACAGCCCGAAGATTCACCATGGTGAAGATCGCCTTCAGCCCCCACGGCGGTGCAAAAGGAGGAGGCACAGCGAGAGGTCAGCCACACCGTCGGAGCTCAAAGCCTGACTGGCAAAGAGCTCAGACTTGTCCCATAGGAGGAAGACGGCTCGTCTGGGAAGATGGATGCTTCCTCTCTTAGGCCTCTCATTCATCTCGGCAGGACCGCTTGCTGGCGGAACCTGCATTTATGAGTACTTCATGCCCAAGAGCACCATTTACCACGGTGAGATGTGCGTCCTTGGCTCTGAGGATGCTGTAAATTCCATTCATGGAGGACAGCCATACTTTCTGCCCATGACTGAGGAGGTTGGTATTCGCGAGGATGACAACATCGCAGTCATTGACGCGCCGGTTCCCAGTTTCTCTCACAGTGATCCTGAGGCAACTATTCAGGACTCTGAGAAGGGAACGACTGCTTGCCTGGACTTGCTTTTGGGAAACTACTATCTGATGCCCCTCAATACTTCCATTGCTATGACTCCAAAGAATCCGGGGGAGCTTTGTGGCAAACGGACAAGTGGCAAGCATTTGCCCCATACTTACGTGGTTCCTGAAGACCTGGTTGCTGTGGAAGAAATTCGCGATGTTAGTAACCTTGGTATTTTTACTTACCGACTTTGCAACAACCGAAAATCCTTCCGCCTTAGACGCAGAGACTTCCTGCTGGGTTTCAGTAAGCGTGCCATTGACAAATGCTGGAAGATTAGGCATGTCCCCCATGAGTTTATCATTGAAACCAAGATCTGTCAAGAGTAAAGAGTGACAGACAAAGAGTGTCCTTGGTGATAAGAAGTCAGAAACTTGCCGTCTGACTTTGATATTGAAATTGATACTCCACTGCTTGTACTGGAAAAGGAAAGAGGGGGAGAAAACTGCTAACCACTGCAAGCGATTGTCCAATTCTAGTTCAGCTGACATTGCTTGTTTATCTTTTCTCTTGAATTTATAGGGTTTAGATTTCAGAAAGCAGCATGAATGTGTCATCTTACCGTCCTGACCATAAAGCCCATTCCTCTGGTGTTATTTAAAGCAATTTCTTAACAAAAATAACTTGACTAGAGCATGCTTTAAATTTAAAACATTTGAAATTTATTCTTGACATTTTTGCGTGAAGCACGTCAAATCTCTTAACCACTCTTTTGTTTTCTCCTGATTTCAGAAGTTACATTTTTTTTTTTTTTGCATTTCTATCAGGTGCTGTGTAACGAATCTGACTGATATGTGAACAATCTTTTTACCCATGTGATGACTCTCTCTCACTGATACCTGTATTGTGAAATCCACAGAACTGTACGGGTGCTGAATGCTGTAAGGAGCTCTAGTTGTATGAATTCTACAACCCTATAATAAAGTTTACCATATTCAAAAAGAGAAAGAATGTATAGAGATTGTTAAAATAGGATTATAAGTAAGATAAGTTTGCAGAGCACTGAAATACAGAAAATATGTAAAGATGAAAAAAAAAAAAAACAAACCACAGCCTGTTTCCTCAGTTTGTTTTATAATCCAAAGACACTGGCACATGATGGCTTGAGAGGAAGGAGATTCAGGAGGTGAAATGAGTTTGGTGTCACACGGCCTCTGAGTCCTGACTTGAAACACGATAAGGGATCGATGCGCCGGGGAATGAAAGACAAGGGGATCTGAGGCGCCCGAAGCTGGGAAATGACCTTGGACTGATGCTCACGCTTATGCTATAGGATGCACTAAATAACCAGCAGCTATTTGCAGAAGTTCAGGTTGGTTGTAGGTCTCAGCGTCATGGAACAGGGGGGTAGAAAGACTGTGGGATCCAGAAGGAGTAGATGTCTGCCTCGAACCAGTCAGGATGTGACAGCCTGTGTGAGCTCATACACCTGTGCCAGCATTCACAAGGTCTGCAGAAGATGAAGCCAGCCAAAATCCTAGCATGGACATGGGAAGGGCCCTTGAAATCCTGTTCCTAGCCGAGAAGCTACTGGCAGTTGAGAGCTGCTGAGGGGAAAAGTAAGTCCTCTTCAGGTGTATGGCTCCTGAAAGGCTACCATGTTTCAGTAGGTGGTTCTATAGCCATGTGCATACGGGCCCACTAAGTGGACTCAGCGAACTTTTGAGAGAGGGGGGGGCGGGGAGGATGAAATCGAAGCTCAATATAGTCAGATCAGTCAATGCTAATACAACATTTCCTCTCTAAATAATAAGGCTGAGTATTTGCTTTTCAAAATACTACATTTTTTAAATTCGTGTCTCTGTGTGCAGGTGCCTGTGGAGGCCAGAAGAGGGCATTTCATCCCTTGAACCAGAGGTAGTCAGGGCTTTTGTGAGCTGCTGGATATAAGTGCTGGGAATTGAGCTTGGGTCCTCTGGTCGAGCAGCAAGCATCCTTGACCTTGGTGTCATCTCTCGAGCCCCTGGACCTGCATTCCTATGCTTGGCTGTGATATGCCATCATCAAGCTCACAAGGAGACTTGGCCTAGCCACGGAGCTGAGGCGGTAGGCACTCTAAAGGAGGCAGAGCCAAGTTGGGGAGTGCTGAGATTGCGCGCTGAGATGGGATTCCTGCACCTGGATATTTTGGAGACAGCGGGATATTAAAAAGCAAGGTCACTTTGTGTGCTTGGCCCTCCCTGTATAAGAAGGTTCCCTTTCTGCTTGTCTGCCATGTTGGAACATAGCTAGAGAGCCCTCATAGGATGTCAGGGCCATGCTGTTTGGATCTCCCAGACACTAGAGCTGTGAGCCCAAATAAAGCCCAAATAAAGTATTCTGTTTACAGTAGTACAAAATAAACTTAGGCACACTGTAAGACCCAAAGCCACTCCATTTTGCCTGTCATAGATCTCATTGCATATATACATTTTAATAAAGGTCTCTTAGGACAAAAAAAATTGTCATCAGTGACCCAAAATGCCCTCCAACCCCAGTTTTCCTCTTCATTTTTACTGGCAGAGTGTGTAGACCAGACATTTCTGTTGGATCTTGTTTTCTTTGATGCAACGGCTCTCCTGTGGCCCACAGTGATTAGAGAGGGAGGACTAGAGCATATCTCCTGGCGGATTGCGTGACCAAGGCTCCAGCTGCTGTGTGAACTCCTCTGCAGGCACAGGAGTCTCTGTCTCTCATGAACACTCCAGCCAGAGAGATTGAGGCAGGTCATTTCTGGGATGTGCCCATAGAGCTAAATATATTTATTAAAATATATATTCCAAAGAAACTTGATACCTTCTTATTATTTTAAAACTAAAAGCAAGACTGTGTGTACTCTTTAAATAGAGTTTTTTTTTTTTAAATCATTCCCAGGGGTTGGGGATTTAGCTCAGTGGTAGAGCGCTTGCCTAGGAAGCACAAGGCCCTGGGTTCGGTCCCCAGCTCCAAAAAAAAGAACCAAAAAAAAAAAATCATTCCCAGCAGCCTTCAGGGCAGTTTCAGGAAGAAATATCTCTGAGTACATTTTAAGCCAATCTCTACAACAAAGGGTTTCACTGAAGATGGAGGTGGAGGGGGGGTAGACAGAGGGGAAAGACAGGGAGAGACAGCAGCCAGCCTGCCATAGGTCACGCTAAGTAGGTGATGGAAAGTCCTGGATTGTTTTCTTTCATTTACTGTTGCATTTATAAAGTAATGAAATGGATAAAGGCAGAAAAACAAGCCATCAAAGGTCCGACAACCCCCCAAGTGTAACAACTCAGTGTTGCCAATTTACATTAAAACCAGAATGAGGGGTTTTGCAAAGAATCCTGTTCTGCCGCTAGGTAAGCAGGAAACAGCGGTAGTAAATCTCAGGCTTGTTGAAGAGGTTGAGACCAGAGATGGCTTTAAATGTGATAATAAGGGAGGTTGTATAAGTAACCTTTGGAAAACATTTTTCTTGCCACCATGCTTGTTTGTTTGTTTTTTTTAAAGATTTATTTATTTATACACTATAGCTGTCTTCAGACACACCAGAAGAGGGCATTCGATCCCATTGCAGATGGTTGTGGGCAACCATGTGGTTGCTGGGAATTGAACTCAGGACCTCTGGAAGAGCAATCAGTGCTCTTAAACACTGAGCCATCTCTCCAGCCCCGCCACCATGCTTGTAAACAAGGGCTCCATCAGCTCTTGACTGGACAGGTTCTTTAGAAATTCTTTCCCCAGAAGTTTGCATAGCTCTCTGTGCAAACCTTGGAATCTGGCAGAATACTTTGTGATGATTATTATTAGGTGATCATGGGTATAGAACCCTTATGACCTCCTGGCTTTATTAATTTGACTTTTTTTTTTCTTTTGGTAGGGTTGACATAAGACCCTGTGAGGAGCTGTCCTCACAGATGTGAGGAGCTGTCCGAGGAGCTGTCCTCACAGATGTGAGGAGCTGTCCTCACAAACTCCATTACAAGATGGCACCGGCATCCGGCAGAACGCACCTAGTAAAAAGGGCAATACGCAGGCGCCTGGTAACTTCCCTACTCAAAGGGACACGTACGTTTTGGTACATCATCTGGCATAATTGGCAGCGACCAGTCAGAGAGCGACACGTCCTAGGCGAGGATAGTTTCCTATATAAGGGACGGTTATTCCTCACTCGGCGTCTCCGCATTGTAAGCTTATGCTCTCCCTCTCAAGACGCATTAAAGCTTTTCTGCAGTAGGATCCTGTGTGTGCCGCGTCGTTCCTGCTGGCGAGACGTAGCGTGGGACATCTGGTGCCGAAAACCCGGGAAAGACCTCGCCATCGTCAGCACCTTCGGAGATCCCTTGGCAACAAGGAGGATTCAGAACTGCAGGTAGATACGTTCGGAGAGGCAGCCCTCTCTTGGACTTTGGTCTGGGGTTGTCACCGCCTTGGGAAGGATTTGTTGAGGCTATAGTATTTGTCCTGGGAGCCACCCTACTCTTTATGTTCTGTTTTCACCGTTTTTGCTGTTAAAAGGACGATCACAGCAGCTGAAGGCGCGTCTCAGTCTCTCGTATATAAGTGAGCTTCGCGCAGCTCCCTTTTACCTTCGATTTTGACTGTTGAGGAGCAAGGACGCGATAAGGCTGACGTAGATAAGCGGCACCGTCTGGGGAGGCGCGTGTAAGACTCCCGTACATAAGAGAGCAGCGTGTCAGTCTCTACCCTTTCACCTCACGCCTTGTCAGACGGACGTAGATAAGCCACCGGCGTTCCTGGCCCATCATGGGATCTCACAGTCTGTGGTCACGGCCTTGGAAACAGTGTTAAAGCAGAGGGACATCAAACTTGGAGGAAGAACACTTAAAAACTTTGTGAAGGAGGTGGAGAGGGTGGCGCCTTGGTTTGCCTGTTCAGGCTCGTTTACGATTGCCTCATGGAACAAACTTGGAAAAGACCTTGACAGAAAATTGGCGGAAGAGGATCTGCGCCTAGGGACCAAAGCTATATGGAAGCTGGTTAAGAATTGTTTAAAGGATGAAACGTGTAAGGCAGCAGTAGTAGAAGGACAGGCCACTCTCGAGGTAGTCCGGGAAAGTATGTCAGAAACCGAACGTAGTGAGAGGTTGGGCGCGTGCAAGAAAAAGGACGTCCTAAGAAAGAAAAAAGGCCCTCCCGGTAAGTCCGCAGACAAGGGAGCGTTGAAATTTTCAGATTCCAGCACTTCCTCCTCTACACATAAACCAGGAGGGGGAGCCAGCCTATACCCTGTGAAAGAGCTAGAAGCGCTGAACCTCGACAGTTCTGAAAGCTCTGAAAATAAAACCTTAGACTCAGAGGAGGAGGCCGAGCTAGTGCTGTTAGTATTCTTGAAACCGCCGGTATAATTAAAACCACTAGTAAGGTGGCAGATATTTTCCGAAAAATCCAAATTATCCTATTAAATAGAAGATTCCCTGTATACATTACTCATATACAGGCCCATTCTGGACTCCCTGGCCCAATGAGTTCAGAGAATGATTTGGCTGACAAAGCCACAAAAATGATAGCTGTGGCCCTGGCCTCTCCTTTAGAGGCCGCTAAAGCCTTTCATGGCAATTTCCATGTCACCTCAGAAACTTTACGCCGCCGCTTCTCTATAACTAGAAAAGAGGCACGTGATATAGTCACCCAATGCCAACAGTGCTGCCAGTTCCTCCCAGTTCCTCACATCGGGGTCAACCCGAGAGGAATACAACCATTGCAAATCTGGCAAATGAATGTTACTCATAATTCTACTTTTGGAAAATTACAGTATGTGCATGTATCTATAGACACATGTTCTGGCATTCTACATGCCACCCCACTTACAGGAGAAAAAACAACACATGTCATTCAGCACTGCCTTGAAGCATGGAGTGCTTGGGGAAAGCCAAAATGTGTAAAAACTGACAATGGCCCCGTCTACACATCTCAAAAATTCTGTCAGTTTTGTGCTCAGATGCAGGTTACCCACCTGACGGGCCTGGCCTACAACCCTCAAGGACAGGGAATCATAGAGCGTGCTCAGCGGATGCTCAAATCATATTTAAATCTTGATGAAGCTGGACAAACAGTGGCTGAGCGACATTGCTCAGAGCCCAAGAGGACAAAAGAATTAGTCAAATGGAAGGATGTATTGACAAATGAATGGAAAGGCCCAGATCCTGTTTTAATAAGATCCAGGGGAGCTGTCTGTGTTTTTCCACAGGACAATGAAAATCCCATATGGATCCCAGGACGACTTACTCGGAGCATCACAGCAAGTGATCAAGAAGGGACTGGGACTCCTGCACCTCCTCACTCTTCTTCCATGGATGCCAGCAACGGTGCAGGGCGAGCTACGATGGGGAATAATGTCAACCTTTCCACTCCCGATGCCGGTGATGTACCACTAACAGGGATTTAGGGTTGGCCTATTTACCTAAGGATCCACAGGTTGAACAACTAAAAGAAAATAGGACTATTCCCCTTAAGGGCAGCCTTTGTTTTGGTATATTCAACAAAACATCTTTTGATCTCCCTTGCATTATGTTATGTAATCAATCTTCTGCTTGGTTAAGGGAGGCCACATGGGGAACTGGTGAGGAGGACATTGTGGCTAACGCCACAGTTCTCTATGGTGGTGGCCTTACATTGCGTTAATGGTAGCTGCACTGATCTTACGCCCATGGCGATGCTACTTGGAGGAAAGGGCGAAAAGGGACGGTTGTCATTTTCCTGGACGGGGAACATCAAACCTGCTGCCTCTGTCTGGACAGCTACTCATATAAAATACCGCATGCCTCGCTTTATCCCGATCCCTGTTGATACCCCGGGGACCATGACCTTATTTAGAGGAAAAAGAGATTTTGGTACTTCTGCAATTATTGCTGGCATTATTGCTACGACAGCAGTCGCTGCCTCAGTTACTGCCTTGGCATTGGCCTTATCAAATTCAGTACAGACAACCCAAACTATCAATGATTTATCGGCCACCGTCTCTGTGGCTCGGGACAGACAGGCCTCGGCCAATACTCAGATATAGGGAGGCCTTATGCTTGTCAACCAACATATAGATCTGGTCCGAGAGCAATTAGACATTCTATGGCAACTGGCCCAGCTTGGCTTGAGCAAAAACTCCCAGGCCTTTGTGTCACCTCCATATAATATGACAAATTTACCCGAGCTGCTAATCTAAGAGTCTTTCACAGCATCTGTTAAAGAATTGGACCTCGGAGTTTGAACAGACACTTCGAGAGCTGAGAGTGACCATCATTCAAGTAAATTCTACCCGACTGGACCTGTCTTTGATGGAGGGATTGTCGTCCTGGATCACCTCAGCAGTCTCTTATTTCAAGGAATGGGTGGGAGTGGGACTTTTTGGAGTGATCCTCTGCTGTGGATTAGTGTTACTCCTCTGGTTGCTTTGCAAATTGAGATCTCAAACAAGAAAGGACAAAGTAGTGATCGCCCAGGCGCTTGTAGCCCTTGAACAAGGAGCGTCAGCCGATATCTGGTTGACCATGCTCAAGCAACAGGTCGCCGGCTGGACAGCTCTTGCACTCCTAGAACCTCGGTTCATTGCACAGGATTAGAGTGTCCGGCTTGAGCAGCCCATGAGGGGTGACGAGCTTAGCATCGCACAGGGAAGTTCTACCAAATACGCTCCCTGGAAGGCATGTCATATTACATGAGGGTTTCTGCCCCAGTTTTCCCTCCCTCGAAAAATGGCAGTGCGACGGGTCGGGAGTGCCCTGGGTCCCAACAACAGCCTAAGGGTATCTCTCTTGTACAGGTTCGCCAACTTTGTACGAGGATATGACCTCTGTCTTCGCCCTCCTATATCTGGGTGTCCTGTTTGCTTAAAAAAACAGAAAGGGGGGAGATGTGAGGAGCTGTCCGAGGAGCTGTCCTCACAGATGTGAGGAGCTGTCCTCACAAACTCCATTACAAGATGGCACCGGCATCCGGCAGAACGCACCTAGTAAAAAGGGCAATACGCAGGCGCCTGGTAACTTCCCTACTCAAAGGGACACGTACGTTTTGGTACATCATCTGGCATAATTGGCAGCGACCAGTCAGAGAGTGACACGTCCTAGGCGAGGATAGTTTCCTATATAAGGGACGGTTATTCCTCACTCGGCATCTCCGCATTGTAAGCTTATGCTCTCCCTCTCAAGACGCATTAAAGCTTTTCTGCAGTAGGATCCTGTGTGTGCCGCGTCGTTCCTGCTGGTGAGACGTAGCGCGGGACAAGACCCTATTTTATTTTAACGTTTTATTTGTCTATATACAACTCAGAGTATGCACGTGGAGGTCAGAAGGCAACTTTCAGGAGTCAGTCCCAGGGATTGAACTCAGGTTATTGGGCTCGGCGGCAAGCATCTTTACCTGCTAGGCCATCCTACCCTTTCGGAACTCCATTTTGATCCTGACAACTTTTGCACTTTATCTACAAGTTGAAAGCCATTTAAAAATAAGATTAATTCAACCTCTGGCTGATTTAGAGCAAGAAGATGAGAAACAGAAGACATGCCATGGTACCCGGCCTGGCGTAAGTGAGTCAAATCCCTATTTACTAAGCCATGAATCTCATACAGGGTGGGAAGCAGGGTTTTTGGAGTGAAGTACCCAGAATTCAGTTGTGGATTCAATGATGCTTATTAGATGCCCATGTAAAGTTCCCGCATGGAGAGCTTTTGGGGCTGCCTTTTAGGAATTTGGCAGGGGTTTGACGTTGGGCTAGGACTGGGATGTAGGCTCAAGAGGAATACAGCTGAGGACTGTGTTCTTTGTATCTTGATGGGTCTGGTTAAGACCCTCAATACAGTAGTCATGGGACCTTTGTTAATGCTCTGTTTGTTCCTGGACTACTTTGCTCATGCCTTAGGACCATTTTCTTTGTATGTACCTAGAATCCCTCAGATTGGTTGGAAAGCGTGCTTAAGTGAAGAAAGGCTCATCCCTGCGGTCAAGACTGATTCTGGGACCTTTGTTATCAGCTCAGTGAGCTCTTTTTCTCTCGTGGGCTGGGTTTAGTCTTGTGATAGTGTGATCCGGAAGCTGCTAACAGCTACCAGACAGAACCGGAAGCAGGGTGCCAGAACAGTGCTCGCTACACAAACCAGAAGTTCCATCCTGAAGCCAGAGGCACATGAAGTCCAGTCGTGTTTGTCACCTGGCACCGTAACAATCACTTTTGTTAGGAAAAAAAAAGACTTTGGAAATTTCTTTACAATGCTGGGCACAGTGGCACATTTTCTGTAATCCCAGCACTTAGTAAAGCTCTTTACGAAGTAAAGATGCTCATTTGTGGCTCGGATCTGTAGATGTGTCCCTCTGAAGCCTTGCCACAGGCCCCTGGAGCAGCAGGGCCGTTTGGGTATGATAATGAGATCTTGTCTCAAAATAAAACCAAGTCCAAACCTCAACATCTCAGAACACGCTCTTCAAGAGAACATTCTACATTGATTTTTTTTGGTACTTTATAATACAAATAACTTAAAAAACTCAGCTTGAAAGAGACTCAGTTAATAGACGCAAGAGAAACTCAAGTCGCTTTGTTTTTATGAGGACCTACTCTTTTCCAAGCAACCCAGTCTTATTTAAGATTTGAATTCTTCCCATGCATTTACAAACACATGAGCATGTTTACATTGATCATAGATGTAACAGCAAATATGCATTGTTCTAAAATGCCTCTTACTCGGTTTCTTTTTTTTAAATTCCATTTGAGACCTATTTCATTTTGTAGCTTTCTAGGAGTTCAAAGTATGGTTGTCTTAAATTTTATATTATTACTTTTTTTGATGATATTTAGACTGCTTCGTAGCAGTACTTACTAAAAACCGCTCTGATATAAAGCTTTTTTTTTTTTTTTTTTTTTTGTAAATTTTAGGATAAATGGAGAACTCTGGGCAACACAGTTCCCATCCCACTTTCTTAAAAGCAAGGAAAGGAAGAACAGTGATCTATGTAAAGCAAACCCAGTAGTGAGATTGCTTGATGGCGTTCTTAAAGTTATTACTCTTTTGCACACATAGGTCTTTTTTCAACAAATAATCCGCACAGGAAGTGCAGGGGGATCAAGGGATCGCGCTGGTAAAGACAAAAAGGGAGCTGGTGAGAAAGGTATCTTGGTCCAAGGGTAGTGTCCTGGTGAAGGACCCGGTCTTTGCGTTGGGTCCCACCCGGTCATTTTCGTTCTTTCCAGGTGAGACTGAGGGAGTAACCTCCTAGGATATGAAAAAAGAGCCTGGAGAAACCGAATGTGCCCTGAGAACAGTGGCGAATGGCAATGGGGTGGGGAAGGATGCAGGACTCCAGCAGCAGCCGTCACTATGGCGGCCGCGCCGGGTGCAGGCGGACGACTCGCTTTCCCAGTGACTCCCGCGGTCCGCAGGGCCGAGAGTCCACTGGCTCTGGTGCGCGGGGGCGGGGCCGAGGCCGGAAGTCACGTGCGGTGACAGCGGCTGGGGTGAGGCCCGCGTCGCGGCGGTGACTGCTCGGGGCTGTGTCTGTGGGAGGTTCCGCGGCGATGGCCGTGGACACTCTGTCACCCGACTGGGACTTCGACCGCGTGGACGACGGCTCTCAGAGTAAGCCTCAGCGTCGGGCGCGGAGGGCCGGGTGGCGCTGCGGATGGAGGACGGCGCGGTGGGGCGCCGCGCTGCGCAGCCGCCCTCTCGGGACCCTCCCGCGGGGTGGGACTGGGGTGCGCGGCGCTGCGTGACCGTGGGGTCGCGTCTGGCCCCGCACTCGCACCCGGCGTCCCTCCCGGTAGCGGTGACGGGCCAGCGGCGCCGCACCGTGGGGCGCGCCGCGAGAGGCCAGCCTCCCGGGTTGCGCATCCCGTCCCAGGGTTTGCGCCAGAAAACTGCTCAGCCTTCAGTTCTAGAAGAGTCTGGGTTCCGGTTTCGGTTTCCTGTTTTTCTTTGCTTCTCAAGCCAACTTTTGAAGTTTGGGTTCACGTTCTTAGAACCACAGAAGATAGCGAAAAACAGCTCTTCCTGGCCTTAAAAAAAAAAAAATCAATCAACCCAAGAAGATCTTATCCCTTCTCGGCCCTTCATTGATTTTTATATAGGAAGTTTATTGATTTTTATATAGCTGAAAGGGTTTTAAATCTATTTTATCTTTTTATTTTTAATCAGATCTGTTTCACAGTTGCTTTATGAAGTCAAGTCCGATTTTGTTTAAGAACACTTCCAACCCTCAAAGCCTCATAGTTTGTTTTCAGCAAAATGTTCAAGCCAAACTAATTATGTTAGAGAGACTCCGGGGGTTGATTTGTTTCCTTTTTCTTTTTCTCCTGTGTGATAGAAGAGAAATTGGGACGAGTTGTTTGCGAATTTTCTAAATGCATACTTTCCCACCAAAGTGGGAATGTCTTTAGAGTGGCATTATGAATTATTTTACAAAGACACTGTAACGTGTACAGATTTCTATGTACTCGGGTTTTATTTGCCTCTACATTTAGATGAGCGATGTTGTTCGAGGTGCTAGGCAGGTTTTAGGAAACATTTCTTAAGGTAATACACACACACACACACACACACACACACACACACACACACCCCCAGCCTCTTTTGTATTTTTGGTTTTAAAGTGAACTGCATTTAGTCAGGTGTTAACTCCACACCCCCTTCTCGAGCGAAGGTCCCTACTTTAGCATCTGACCAAAGGTGGAATGAAGGTACATTGGGTTCCAGCTTTAAGTGGAATGATCAGACAGGCAGGCGGTTTTTAGATGCTCAGGACTGGTGATAGGAGGGGAAATAGGACGTGGGTGAGGACACTAAACATAAAGAAGGTGTGTATGGAAATGTCATTGTGAAAACTCCCAACGTCGTATACTAACTTTAAAAAGTAGAAAACTACACTTCCAGGAAATGCAGTTCGTTGGAGGGGGGAGCATGGTATGCAGGGAGGGTATTAGTTCTTAGTCTTGTTCTTTAACTTTTATGAGTTCACAGCGATTTGCTATCTTACTGGCAAGGAATTAGTGTTTCTGTTGTTTGACCTGGATCTAACCAGGTGATCTATTAGCATGTATTTCTGGTATAGTCCTTAAGAACCCGTTTGCTGGTCAAAGGATGCTTTCCCATGTAATAGAGTAAGAATATTAAGACGGGTTGTTAGTGGTAGGTAAGAGATCTCTCCCTGTGCCTGGTTTTCATTCATTTTGGGGCTGGGAATCGTATCTAGACTTAATTGTTTTCCAAAATTATCTAAACGAGTGGTATAATGAGACAGGAATCAATGCCCCCGATTCACAGCTTCTAGGACAGATGTCTGTATTTCATACAGTGTGACTCAGAATACACTTTATTACAGCTCCACACTTCAGATTTGAAGGAAAAAGCATTTTTTTTGGAAGACAAAGACTGAATAAGTTATACACATGGGTAAAAGAAATGAATTGGAATTGAACGTTTGGAATAAGTAATTCTTAGGTATAAGATGAAATATTTTTTTAATTTCAGTGAATAGGCAAATGAGAAATCCAGCTTTTTCAAGTGGCTCAAAGCTTAAGTCTATTAATATATAAATAATTCTGTAAGTTCCCAGCTTTCTTTTCTTTAATATTGTTTTATTTTTCATGTGTGCACAGTGCCTACAGAGCCTGAAGGTGGTATTGGATCCCCTGGCCTAGGGTTAACTGCCACATGGGTGCTGGGAACTGAACCCCAGCCCTCTGGAAGAGCAGCCAGTGCTCTTAGTGGACAAGCTCTCTCTCTCCAGCCCCCTTCAGCCAGCCATTAGTTTTATCTGACTTTTATATCTTGATTATAATAGCTAAATAATTAAACAGATAAAGCATTTGGTAAGCTGGGCATTACTGAAAAGATAATATGATGTAGCAGGTTGAAAAACCTCCATGTAAAAGGATTTGGATGTATTCCCAACATTTTACTGTGTATAGATTTAGCCAGCCTTTTAAAGTTTGTTCCGTAACAACACAGTTTGTACCTGCTCCTGTAGTTGATTGTTTATGCAACAGAGCTGTGTGTGACTCAATGATAGTGTAATATCGGGGCCTTGAGGTGTCTGAGGCATGGTTAGAAGCCCCAGATCCTAAGGTAAGGGGCTGCAGCCTTTCAAGTACTTGCACATTTTTGGAGAAAACTCAAAGCTGAATGACTTTTTAACTTTGGAACTTCATTTCCAAGAAGTGAGGCATTCCACAGTAATAATTAACAGTTTTACTGCAGTTTTTGAGACTACCTGAAACTATTCTGCCATTCGTTACTTGTAATTGTAACACTCTGTTTTAAACTTTAGAAATTCATGCTGAAGTGCAGCTTAAGAACTATGGGAAATTTCTGGAGGAGTATACATCTCAGCTGAGAAGAATTGAGGACGCCCTGGATGATTTGGTTGGAGATGTTTGGGATTTCAATCTTGATCCTATAGCATTAAAGGTCTGAATTTATTTCATTAAAATATATATGTATATTTATTTATTTTAGGGCACACTGCCTCTTGTGTTAAAAGTACACAGTATGTTTTCATTTAAAATCTAAGAGTGAATGAAATTGGTAACTACCCCCATTAAGCTACACAGTTTTTAAAATTTGTTTTCTGAAAGAATGACAAAAGCTCAAAACATAAAAACACAAACTCCAGTCATTTAGCCAGTCCATTGTTTTTTTTATGTTCAAGAAAATGCCAGTGGCTAGATGGAGCATACTGACTGTGTTTCTCTTTATTGTGGTTATTTTACACCTAGTCAAATATACATATTTTTAAGGATGTCTCCTTGAATCTTTCTGAATTACAGAGCTCATTCACCTCATTTTCAAATAAAGATATAAAATATTTCTGTTATTTACCAAAAGTACCTTTGAATGCCTTGAATGAACTTGGGGGGCTCTTGATGTGGGAATGCTTTTTTTTCTTATGATGGGGTTATTTTGTGTAGCTTTGACTGTCCTGAAACTCATTCTGTAGACCAGGCTGGCCTCAAACACAGAGATCAGCCTGTGTCTGCCTCCCAAGCACTGGGACTAAAGGTGTGCCACCCTTCCGGAGTGGGAATGCCTTTTCACTGTGTGTAAATAAGACCCTTTGAGGCACTGGTCCGACACTAGTGATAGATAATATAGACTGAGCACTCCTGTGCTACTCACCGCCCTGAAGTGTACATTAGCTTTTTTTTTGAGGTGTAACTCATAGACATCACAGTTCCCTTTTTTGGTGTGTGTTTTGGGACATGGTTTCACTTGATAGCCCTTCTGGCCGGGGGGCTCACTATATAACCCAGCTGCCTCAAACTCACAGCAGTCCTTCAACGTCTTGAGTACGAGGTACAGGTGGGAGCCGTAATGCTTGGCTTTAGTTTACCCATGTGTATTGTACAACTGGGTGGTTTTTAAAAAGTGTATTCACAGAATTCATTGTCCATTACCATCATCCATTTTCAAACATTTTCACCACCTAAAAAGGAAATCCTGTACCTAAGTTAAGTCACTGCCCTCCCTTCCCCACCCGCTACAAGAATCCCCTAGTCACAGGCCACTTGTCAGTTTACTGTATGTCTCTGTGCATTTGTCTCCATTAGATGGTTTTGTATAAGTGAGATCATGTGGTATGCAAGCATCCGTGCCTGGTGTTTGACTTAACCGTGTTTTCAAAGCTCCTCTGTGGTATAGCCAGTGTTAATACATGCACATTTTTTTTTAGATTGATGAACGTGTTCCATTATATGGAACCCTCACGCCACGTAGTTATCTATTCACTGGTGGGTAGACATTTAGGATTTCCACTTTTGGCTATTGGAAATTATACTGCTTATGTGTCTCAAGTTTTTATGTAGACACACTGTCATGTTGTGCGCGCACACACACCACACACACACACACACACACACACACACACACACACACACACTTAGAAGTAGAAGTATTGAGTCTTCTGGTAACTATGCATAACTTTTTGAGGATTTTATTCACACATAATTTGGTATGGCTTATGTGGAGAGAGTACAACCTGTTGGAGTCAGTCCTTTTTTTCCGTATGGGTTCTGGGTATTGAACTCATATCCTCTGGCTTGGTGGCAAGTGCCTTTTCCCATTGAGCCATTTTACTGGCCCCTTTCTCATCTCCCAGACTGTTTCTGGATGTGACTGCACTTTTTTACAGCCCTAACAGTAACGTATGGGAGTTTGACTTTCTCTGCATTATTGTGAACATTTGTCATCTGTCTTTTCAGTCATAGCCATCCTCGTGACTGTGACATGATTCCTCTTGGTTTTGTAAGAGGATGAAATTGTCTCAGCTTTCCTCTTCTAACAGTAGACGCTTTCAACACTCTTTACATTTTATCCTCATGTGCAGCCCTGCCCCTCCCCACTTACTCTGGGACCTGTCTTTAGTCCTTTATCAGGCAGTTATTTTGTGTTCCTGTTCTGCAAGAGTCAGAGACTCACATAGATCTCTAGAAATTACAAGGGAAATGAGAGAAGGTATTTTTAACTTATGTGTATACTTTATTGTTAGTATGTAACTAAAAGAAAAGTCCATTTTTCATGGAATAGAAAATTAATTTTAGGTGATAATCAGGAAAGCTTTATGTGCAAGGTAGAAGTGAATCTGACTTAGATGATAAAAATGCCACACTGTATTTTGTTTCTGAGTATTGAGTTGATTCTTTTCTTCAGTGTTCTGCTTTGTAATAACTCCAGTTTGACTCTTGTTAGAATAGTTTGTTAAATGTATGTTTACATAACAACTTCCAAAATGATCGAGTTCGCTGTTAGTATTTTCTTGGTGTTTTCACACCATTGGCCACCTTGTGTCCTTGAGCATGGCTAGAAGCATTAGAGAGAATTGTGTTGTGTTGAAGGTGTCTCTCCTGAGCGTATTGTGCTCTCCTTACTCTTTTGAGATTATCTTAAACATAATAGTTGAGTGACTGATGGCAGTGCTGAATGTAGGGTCTAACGCAAGCTCCAGTGTAACTCATTTAATCGCATGTATTTAAAATCGAGTGGTTTTTTTTAAGTTAACTGTTCTTCCTCCTTGTTTCTGTAGCTTCTTCCATATGAGCAGTCTTCCCTTTTAGAACTCATAAAGACTGAAAACAAGGTATGTGGCCCTGAACCTAAGTGCAGTTAGGAACCGATCTCTGTCACTGGTTACAACGCACTCTTTCCTGTTCCCACCTCTAACCAGGTCCTCAACAAAGTCATCACTGTTTATGCTGCACTCTGTTGTGAGATCAAGAAATTAAAACATGAGGTAATTGTCTACATTCTTGAAGATCATTTAAAAGTAGGTGTAGGCTTAAGTGTGTGTGGTGTAGTACTACTGACCACTGAGTGACCCACTTAAATAGTAATGCTGTCAGCCCTAGTGGCAGGGGCTACATACTGTGTACACATTCACTGAGTACTATGTGCGTTGTTGAGGCTGAGATGACAAGTAAGGCAGGCGAGGAAGAGGTGAAGAAACTGGGGCGTCAGCCCGTGTCACTGGTGGTCTGCACGCTTCCAGAGTGCACAGCTGTACCTGCTGCATGGGACTTTCTTATGTGTTTGGAGCCACTGAACCTGGGTGGACATGAGTGGCTTCACCATTTCTCCTCTCCCTTTTTATATTCTGTAGCTGTTGACTGAACTAGTGGGAAGATGTGGGGACTGAAGGTGGTCAGGTGACCAAGTAAAGGCTGAAGAGGGAGGCGGAGCTTCCAGGGTTAGCACTTGCCTTTGTTACTTTAAAGAGAGGCTGAATCTATTCCAAAGCTGGTGTTTTTGAATTTTGCAGAAATTTATCTGTAAATGATGTAATGTCATGTTATTAGAGAATAAGAATTTGAAAGCAACCTTTTAAATTATTTTAATTTCCTTTAAAACAGGCTGAAACTAAGTTTTACAATGGTCTCCTGTTTTATGGTGAAGGAGGTAAGTCGAAATTTTAGAATTGCACTTGTTGCTCCCTCTTAAGAAACCGAAGTGAGGGGCTGGGGATTTAGCTCAGTGGTAGAGCGCTTGCCTAGGAAGCGCAAGGCCCTGGGTTCGGTCCCCAGCTCCGAAAAAAAGAACCAAAAAAAAAAAAAAAAAAAAAAAAAAAAAAAAAAAAGAAACCGAAGTGAACAGAAAGCTAACAGACGATTATAGAACTCACATGAGTGTAGAGTATATAAACAGCCATAACATTTAAATAGTTTATGTGCGTGTGCATGTGTACATATGTGTGTGTGTGTCTGCGTGTCTGTGTCTGTGTCTGTGTGAGCATGTGCACACAGCTCACAGAGCCACCCTGTGGGTGCTGTGAACCTAATTCTGGAAGAGCAGCCAAGTTCTCTCAGCTGCTGAGCCATCTCCAGCCGCTAACGTTCAGTTCCTCGTTGTTCACCGGTTTGGTTAAACAAGTGAAGAACGGGGTTGGGGATTTAGCTCAGTGGTAGAGCACTTGCCTAGCAAGCGCAAGGCCCTGGGTTCGGTCCCCAGCTCCGAAAAAAAAAAAAAAAAACAACAAATGAAGAACGGAATGGTAAGGCAGCAGCACCTTCTTCAGGATGATGGATGGTGCTTCGCCAGCGACGAAGTCCTGTGTGGACCCGAGCTTTGGGGTCCGCTTGGCAGTGGGACGTGGCTGGTTGAAGGTGTACACTGTTCAGGACTTGTCATTTTCTCTCAGTGAAAAGTCCAGTGTTTTCAGTACTGTGCGCTAGTGAAGGAATAAGGAATGTCACCCTTTGTCTTGGTCGCTGAGTTGAAATGAAAAGCCTGAAGTAAAATCGATGCTTCTTTTTAAAGCTGCAGATTCCAGCATGGCGGAAGGTGACTGCCAAATCCAAATGGGGAGGTTCGTTTCCTTCTTACAGGTAATTCCTTTTTTTTTTTTTTTCTCTATCTCTTTAAGGTAGCTGATTTTTACTATCTCTCAAACTATTTATTTACTTATTTGAGACAGGGTCTTACTAGGGAGCCTTGGCTGTCTTGTAGGCTATGCTGGCCTCAAGCTTGTGAGAGATTTCACTGCCTCAGCCTCTTCACATCCTGGGATTGAAGCGTGCACCGCATTCATCAAAATTACACATAATTTAAAGGTTCTGGAACCTTCAAGTGCTGAGGACCTGTGCATCTGAGAGTGAACCATTGACTTAGCATGATGGTATAGTCGTAGGAGATCATAACTCCTGAACGATTTATAAGGGGTTTTAGGGGAATAAAGTATTAAGAGATGTGAACAATTCAAAAATTGTTTTAATATATTATATTTTTATATATAACTTGTATAATTTCATTCATGGACAATTTATAATCTTTTTTTTTTTAAACTTAAAAAATGTTTTTTGGGGGGACTGGAGAAATAGCTCAGTCATTAAGAACACTGGATTGGGGTTTAATTCCCAGAACCCATCCACATGGTGGCTCACAATGGTCTATAATATAACTCTGTTTCCAAGAGATCCATCCAATGCTCTCTTCTGGTTTGGGCACCAGGCACTCTTTAGTGTACAGGCATACATGCAAATAAGACCCATACACATAGAAAGTAAAATAAACACTTTTTAGAATGTTGGTTTTGTGTGGTAGAGGTAGGTGCCTCGTTGGTTAAAAGCATGCAGTGATTCTGCAGAGGATCCTAGTTCAGGTACTCACACCCTTATCTGGGGCTCATAGCTATATGGAACTTCACCTCTAGGGAGCCAGTGTCTGTGGTCTCCATGAGCACCTGCACACACATGTGCACATACACACAGGCACACGCATGAAAATGAAACTAGACCTTTTTGAATTAATTTGTTGTAATAAACTACACGCGCGCGCGCGCACACACACACACACACACACACACACACACGCACACATGACTGATCACACAGGAATTGGAAAGCTGGAAGAACAAAATAGTGAAGACTTGCAGAAGAAGCAGGTCACATTTCCTAATGGGTGGACAAAAGAGAAATGATTATGTTGTGAGATGGCATCTGGCAGCTTAGGGAGATAGTCTTCATGTAACTAGCACTCACACCTCTGAGGACGCGGCCTTGGTTGGATGCAACTACCTCTGGAAAGCAGTTTGAGGTTAGGTGTAGAGCGCTGAAAGACGCGGTCCAGCTCTCGGCTGCGAACTGCTGCTGTGAGGGTGGACTAGATGATTATCTGATGGGAACAGCGAGAGACTGGGAAGGACGGCCTGTGCTGCCTTCCCGTCACAGTGTCAGAACCTGACGGGAAGTCTGCTGCAAAGGAAGGCAGGCTGTGAGGAAATGTGGTTTAACGAGTCAGTGCATGTGAGTTCTTCCTTTTAGTTTCATTAAATTTTGTATTTCTGTTGTACGGATGATGTTCTGTATTTGGTATGTGTAATAATTGAGCTCTTGGCCATTGTGCCGCAGTCCTCTAGGGACTACTGATTCAAGTTCCCAGAGTCTAGCAAACATGACCTTTTCCTGTCTGTTCCTTGGTGTAGAGGTACAGTCCGCTTCCTCTGGCTGGCCTCTCTGTTTTGTTCATTTAGTCTTCAGCTTTTAAAGAAGTGTAAATGGCACTGATGTATATTTACATATATAACTCATAATGGAACAGTTAGATAGTGAGGTCACTACAGGTAAAACAAGCTAACATGCCCGTCATGTCACGTAGATGCTTATTTTACTTGTATTGGCAAAGCTTCGATGATAGGAAGCTGCGATATTATGTATGTAGTACATAATCATGTACAAAGGCTATTATATATATAGATTGAGAATCACTAGTGTGAAGTGTGCTGCAAGACCTAAAATCCTTTGAACACTAATAAAGCATCACCAGTGGAGAATTCTAAACCCCTGTAGTAATTACCTATGGACTATATGTATAAATGAGTTTTATGTTTAGATTTCTTCCCACTCCTGGTTAAGATATCACCTGTGTGCAGATATTCTTGGAGAAAACTCTAGTCTGAAGTACTTAGGATAGCAATACCATGCCATCCTCTCTGTCTGACAGTACATCGCTACCCTGCCTATGTTTCAGCTCACTTTCTGAATGTATCTTTACCTTCGTTCAAGCTTTTGGTGTTGTTGGTTTCCTTGCATTCCTGTAAGACCTCAGGCAGCCATGTTCTGTATGACAGTGTCTGATGCACAGTATGTGCGTGAGATCGCCTTGTTTAGTTGCACCCCAGCTATGCTGATTGTCCAAGAACACAGTGTCTTTAAGAGAGTGCTGTGAACTCATGATGCTCCTCAGGTATCTATGGGAAAGCAGCAAATCGATGCATGGGTTTTTTTTGTTTTTTGTTTTTTTTTCCACCTGACAATCTTTTAATTGATTTTTTTTCTATTTCTGTCTCATGAAGTCTTTCTGAATCTGCACTGATTTCTGCTTTTCTGTCATGCTTTCTGTTTTTTATTTTCCTGTTATCATTTAGCCTTCAGACGTTTAGTAACAAATGTAAAACAAGCGGTTTGAAATTACAGTCTGCTAGGTAGCACATTCAAGATGCCCGTATTGCAGTCCTCCCAGATTAAAACCTGAGTGAGGATCACAAGTTCAAGACTAGTTTGGGCTATGTAGCAAAAAATCTGTGGGAAAAAACTCTTTAAGTTTAAAGACTTTAAATTGTGTTTAGGTCTCCTTAACAGCTGGGTAAAAGTTTACTATCCAGAGATCATCTAATGTATTTTATAAAGTGTGTGTGTGTGTGTGTGTGTGTGTGTGTGTGTGTGTGTGTGTGTGTTAGAAATTGCTCTTGTTGGTGGAGAGCAACACATAAAAAGAAATGAAAATTAATTTTCAGAGCTTGCAGTTTATAATAGATGCAGGTTTAATAAGGTTTTAAGTATTTTAGATGGAAATTTGTTCTGTAAGGTTAAAAGTTGAGAACTTTAAAAAACATTTTCAGAAAGTCTAAGTATGGTAGATCTGAATTAATGATTATTGATCAACATTCTTGGGGTGATATGCACTTGGTATGTGCCAAGCTATGTATACGTAATTAAAGATAACAAATGAACCAAATGGTGGTGGTTAAGTACAAGGAAGGCAGAGGCAGGGGGAAATGTCTGAGTTTGAGGCTAGCTGGTCTACAGAGTGAGTTCCAGGAAAGCCATGGCTATACAGAGACCCTGTTTTAAGAAAACAAAAGACAAGATGACAAGGAAAGTGATTCCGAGTGACGTGTGGAGATTGCGTTCTGTCTCTGTTACACTTGTAGGCTGGCAGCCATTTTCACTCTTTGGATCTTAATTCACTTACAGGAAACGGATGACCGGCCCTGCCATTTAGAAGCTGCATGAGTGACTGAAACATTAGACTCAGAAATAGTGAAATCAGGGGTAGCAGAGGGAGGAATGAGGCAGGAGGGGAGAGAAGTGTTGATTGCTTGAGGGATTCTGAGCTCTGGTTGCTGGGTAATTAGAACTTTGGTTGTCTTACAGCATCTGGTCCAAATATTTGGATACTGAGCAAGCCGCCTTGTGATGGAATGTAATGTACTGGCCTTGTCATTTCAGGAACTGTCCTGCTTCGTGACGAGGTGCTACGAGGTGGTGATGAGTGTCATCCATCAGCTGGCCGCCCTGTACATCAGCAACAAGTAATGCCCTGTGGGAGGAGACTGTTCCGTAAAGCAGGGCCAGGACTGTGCGGACCATGATTATTAGAAATAGCTTATTATCGATTTACTCAGTGTATATGCTAGGGCGTTTAGATGCTGCTGGAGGTTTGTGTTCCTTCTCTAATGTGTGTATTTAGAGATGAGCGAGATTCAGTTTTCACCAAGTTTATGAACCTGATTTTGTCTGAATGAGAAGGTTGGCAAAAAAGTTTTCAAGCAGTTTCGTCATAGAAAAAGCTGATGCAGAATTAATCATGCACAGTGTTTTTTGTCCCCCTGTGTACGCTAGAGTTGTCTGTTTTTGAAGTTATGGACCTTTTCATGAATAGGATAGGACATAAAGCGGAAGTCTGTGTGGCTCATTGTTGTGGTATGGCCCTGGGGGTTTGATGCCTTGCTTCTCAGTGAGAGTAAGAACTGAAGAACCAGTATGACATGGTTTGGTTTTTTTTTTTTTTTTAGTTCTTTTTTTCGGAGCTGGGGACCGAACCCAGGGCCTTGCGCTCGCTAGGCAAGCGCTCTACCACTGAGCTAAATCACCAGCCCCTGACATGTTCTTACGGGGCTTTCCCCAGAGCCAGTTTGACAGAGTAAAAGACGGTAGTTGATAATTGGGACAGTCCAATACCTCATTAATTTTCTTCCCTCTACCTTTATGCCAGGGCACATTGTTTAGGTTTAAAAAGTAAGGGTACTCATTGGCCAGTTGTCAGATCTTCAACCCATGAGTAGAGCGAGCACAGGGTGGGTGGTCCAGCCTCTGTCCTGCTTGTGCCTTCCTTGTGCCTTCTAAGACGTTATGCTTCTGTATTTATTTCTTGAGTTTAGATTGAACTGTGACCAAAAATGCTTTTTTTTTTTTAAAAAAAACAAAACTTGGGTGTTATTTTATTATAGGACAGGACCCAAAATTATAGAGACAACTGGAGTTCACTTTCAGGTAAAAGTTAATTTTTCTATTTTACATAGGGATTTGACTGATTAGGACATACACTAATACAACCCCACCCCCACCCCATGCTGTCTGAGAGCCATCACTTGCTGTGATCTGGCACTCAGACTTTTTCCCAGTAGTGTTCCACTGCAGATTTTCTGTTGTCAGTAAACAGGTCTGTACTGTGACAACTAAGGAGGAAATATTAGGCAAAATATATATGATGTAGGCTGGTAGTGCTGGTAGTGCCATTTGAGGGTCAGAGCTGTATCTTAATAAACCAACTGATGCCTCCTTTCACTTTTTTAATATTTAACCCAGTGTGTTTTACTTTAAAGTTCACATGAGACTTCTAACTAGTGACTAAATGATAATCATTAAAGGTTTTTTGACAGACTATGTATGAACACTTGGGAGAACTGCTAACAGTTTTACTTACCCTGGATGAAATTATTGACAATCATGTCACTCTGAAGGACCACTGGACTATGTACAAAAGGTATGCCAACCAAAATGTTTTTAACAATTTTACTTTGTGCAGATGATGTGCTGGTTTTGGTAAAAATTAAAATACTCATTATTCCGACTCTTTAAAGACCCAGAGATCTATACTGGAAAGGATTCATGTCCAATATTTACTTTTACGTTGTGTATGTGTGTGTGTCTGTGTGTGTGTGTGTCTGTCTGTCTGTCTGTCTGTCTTCATGTGTGTCAGCACATGGGCATGGGTACCTAGAGAGGCCAGAAGAGGGGTTGGATCCCCAGGAACCAGGTCATGGGCTGTTGTGGGTGCTGGGAAGCAGCCTCAGGTTTCCTCTGTAAGCACTGAAGTGTTTATTTCTCTGGCCCTGTCTTGGACAGTGTTTTCATGAACACAGTCAGCCCCATTTGTAGATAGGTTTTTGTTCTCAAAGTGTTGCAGCATGGTTATGATTTGTTCTTTTCTCTGGATTCTGTTCAAGTGAAAATTTGTGCTTTGCATTTTATTAAACACCCTGGAACAGTCTTTTACATTTTCATTCAGCTTATAAATAGTCACTAAATGTTTGGTATATACAGAGCAACAGGCAGTTGAATTTAAGGTGGTGAAAAGAAGGATCACCATTTTATTAGGACTGCATTCATATTTGCTATGTGAAGAGCTAAGTAAGAATAATGCATACAATTTTTTTGGGGAGTATTTTTTTTTTCTTTTTTTCGGAGCTGGGGACCGAACCCAGGGCCTTGCGCTTCCTAGGCAAGCGCTCTACCACTGAGCTAAATCCCCAACCCCTTGGGGAGTATTTTTAACTTTTAAGAATTTGTTAGATAGATGAAAGATCTTTCTTTACATTTTGTTCAAGGTTGCTGAAATCTGTCCATCACAACCCTTCAAAATTTGGGATTCAGGAAGAAAGATTAAAGCCTTTTGAGAAGTTCTTGCTGAAGCTGGAAGGGCAGTTGCTTGATGGAATGATATTCCAGGTAAGTGGAGCTGTGCCACATGGCAGCATATGTGTTCTTAGAGGTTGGTGCAGCTCAGAACTACATAGGACACTTTTGTAGAATACTTTTGAATTTCTTTTCTTTAAAAAGAAAAGTCACTATTAGTATATTAAAGCACAACTCAATATCTAATAATAAACAAAATGAAAAGTTACTTTAAACGAGGGCTTTAAAATTAAACTGCAAAAATACACAATTGAGTCAGGCATGGTGGTATATACCCTTATATACCATCACACAGGAGGCTGTACAAGACTAAGGCCAGCCTCTGGCACAAAGTGAGTTCTAGGTCACCTTGAGATACACAATGAGATCCTGTCTCAAAAGAAAATAAAGACAAAAATTTAAGGATTTCAAAGTCTGAGGTATAATCATTTGCATTAAATATTGTTTTAGGTTTTTAAGATTGACTTTAAAATGTCTGAAGGGCTGGGGATGTCGTCTAGTAGTAGAATACTCATTTCCTTGGCATGCTCAGGGTCCTAAATTTAATCTCCAAACGTGTAAGGAACAAATCAGAACCTAAGTAAACTAAAGAAAAGCTTAGTTCTTCTTGCATCGGTGGTGCTGATTTAGATGTAAGCAGATAGGGTGCCTTCTAAGTGAAAATGAACTAAAACCAGTTAAAAACATTCCTCGTCCCTTGCTGTCTTGATAGTGCAAAAGCAGTCCATTACAGATCACCACAGGCCATCATCACAGATAGACCCTCACAGTACTGACTGGGGAGTGTCCTGCCAGAAATCCATTTCATTCCACTCCGTCTGCTTCACAGCTACTTTCGGTTTTATATTACCAATGTAGTTATTTTAGCACTTTTTTCTTTGCACATTTCTACACATACAGTATGCGAGGGGCTGGGCATTGTGACCATGCCCATTGTCTCCTAGCACTTGGAAAGGTCTCACAGGATTATCTTAAATATGAGGACAGCTTGGACTACAGACTGAGACCCTGCCCAAGAAGGGACACACACACACACACACACACACACACACACACACACACACACACACACACACACGCGCACGCATCCTCCTAAAGAGTGGCACTCTTTGAAACAGGATGTTGCATGTGGAGAGATGACTGACTCAGCAGTCAAGAGTGCTGCCTTGCAGAGGTCCTGGGTTTGACTCCCAGCACCTACATGGTGGTTCACAGTCATCTGCAACTCCAGTTTCAAGGTATCTGACACCCTCTTCTGGCCTCTGTAGGCAGTGCATTCATGCGATGCAGAGACTTCATACATGTAGGCAAAACACTCAAACATAAAATTTTAAAATGATTTCAGCTGGGAGTGGTCGAACACAGTGTTAGTCCCAGCATTTGGGAGGCAGAGGCAGGCAGATGTCTGCGTTTGAGGTCATCCTGGTCTACATAATGGCCTACATGCACCCTTTCTCAAAAAAACAAAACAAAGCCCTGCTTTCCAGTGTGAGCAGTGATTCCGTCCATTCAGCTCCAAGCTTTGTGTGTCTCTTCATTTGGGGTCTGAGTGCCGTATAACTGTTGCTCATTAAGTACATGACATGTTTGGTCAAAGGACACGAGAGCCAGGTTTGGTAGTTAAACTTGTTAAAGTGAGTACAGAAGTGTTTCACTTTACCAAGTGTTTGATAGCTTGTTACTGAGAGTCTGAATTTCTGTTCAAATGTTTGCTTTGTAGGCTTGTATTGAACAACAGTTTGATTCTCTCAACGGAGGGATATCTGTGTCGAAAAATAGCACTTTTGCAGAAGAGTTCGCACATAGCATTCGCTCAATTTTTGCCAACGTGGAAGCCAAGCTCGGTAATGCACATTTTGTTTGACCTATTTATCAAGTTTACGTTTCCTTAAGGATTCAACAATTTTGTGTTCCATTTTCGTGTTGTTCCTTTATCAGGCGAACCTTCTGAAATTGACCAGAGAGACAAGTATGTTGGCATTTGTGGGCTCTTTGTACTGCACTTTCAGATTTTTCGAACTGTTGATAAAAAGTTTTATAAGTCTTTATTGGACATTTGTAAGAAGGTAAGAACTTGAAACTTATTTTCAGTTTGTGATGTAAATTTTAATAAAGCTAGATGTTTAAAAGTGCTAATATAAAAAGTTTATTAAAAAGAGAATAAGTTACTTTTTATGAAATGTAAGTGTGTTAAAAAAGAAGATCGGGCTGGGGAGGTGGTCATGGTTAGTGCTCGCTATCCATTGTGAGTCCTGGAAACCAGGTTCCCAGAACTTACGTAATGTCACTCGCACATGGCAGCCCGCCTTTAAGTCCAGTAATACATACTTAGCACACATTAGATCGTCTGACTTCTGATGCTAGCTAGCATGTGTCAGAGAACAATGAAGACACCCAGTGTCAACCACGAGCTTCACTGCACATATGTGCTCACATACCTGTACTCACACATGAAAAGGCGTACATGTATATAACACACACATACATGCAAAAATAAAAGCAACAGTAGGGTTTGAAAGTACAAACATTCTTGAAATGGGCAAATATGTTAAAGGAAAATAACTGCATTTCATATCAGGCATGTGTGGTGGGTGTCCTTAGTGTGTATGTGCGCGTGTGTGTTCTTAGTGTGGGTGCGCGTGCACATTGACTTTGTTTTATTGCTGAGACAGGGTCTGGCTGTGCAGTGCAGACCAGCCTCAGTCTCAGCCGTCCTCTGCCTTAGTTTCCTGAGTGGTGGCATTGCAGGAGGGCACCCGTGCCCTGTCACATTAACATCCTGTCAGTACTATTACCATGACCTCGCCTCCTCCTTCCTTTGACTTCTCCCCTTTGCCCTCATTTTTAGAGGGCAAAGAAGAAAAGATTAAATTGTTATTTTCATCTTTGCTATTTCCATGATAGGACACCTGATTTCAGAATTGAAACTTGGTTTGTGTCTAATACTATCAAATAATAACAGGCCACGAGGCCTTAGCTATCTTTAAGATTGTTTTTCTTTCCTAGCATTTTATTAATATACCCTGGCAGTAAAGTTATGAAGGGTTGAATTTCATTTTGTCTTTTAAATATTATTAATTATTGTGAAATCTGTTGTGTGTGTGTGTGTCTGTTTGTCTGTTAATATTTAGGCAGAATAAATTTGCTGTGCTCACCACCCACTGGGAATGCTTTCATTCTTTATACAATAATCTTGAGAGAAAGACACATCTTGTAATAATAGTTGTATTTTCGGAGCTGCTTCCCTGTATGTTGGTAGCATTGTTCAGCACAGCATCATTGGGCCTGCGCTCTATGACTTTCCCTCTGCCCTTCAGGTGCCAGCCGTCACTTTAACTGCTAATATTATTTGGTTTCCTGATAATTTTCTGATTCATAAAATGCCAGCAGCTGCCAAACTCCTAGACAGAAAAAGTCTTCAAGCCATTAAAATACACAGGGATGCCTTCCTACAGCAGAAAGCTCAGTCGCTCACCAAGTAAGTTTTATAGAACAACTGTGAAGAGAATGTTCAGATATTTGATCCTGAAAGTACTTGAGTCACAAGATGTAGTGATACTAACATAATATTGTACAGTTTCTGTATTGTTTGTCTTTTACATCTTTTATGAATTTATTTGGTGTATGTGGGTGTGCGTGTGTAAAGAGGACAGCTTGCAGGAGCTGGTCCTCTCCTCTACCATGTGGTACTTGGATCCAGAGTCTGGTCCTTAGGCTTGCGTGGCAAATTCTATCACCAAGTGTCTCTCCAGTCCCCAGATTGATTTTTCAAGAACTTTGCTTTTTTTCTTAAAACCCAAACGAACAAACAAGAAAAAAACTATTTTGTGTGTGTATGTGAGTGGTGTGTGTAGTGTGTGTGTCTGATTGTCTGTTGTGTGTATGTGTTGCTAGAGATAGAACCCAGAAGGTGCCCCCTTTTTAGAAGGCCTCCTACTGTAGTGTCTTGAGATGAGCTGGATGATGACATTAGAGGACTGGGGAGTGTGTTTTCTCTGCTGAAACTATTAGAGAAATCTGAGGGAAAGTACAGTGATGTCTCTGAGTGTGTATGAGGCATTCAGATTCAGGAGGGAGCAGATTTGACTTCTCTGACTGCATCTAGAAGGCCACTCTAGACTTTGAAGGGACAATGACAGGTAAGGACAATATAGCTGCCAGCAGTGTGAACCTTTGAAAATGCAGCAGGCTTTGAACAAAAGACATTGCATTATGGCCCTGCCCCATGTTCCTGGGGAAGAAATGAACATAAGTATGTTCACTGTTCCGGCATAGGACTCTGCAGGTCCTTCCCTGGTCTCATGTATCAGACACACAGAGTGAGTGAGAACACCCTGTGGAGCTCAGTCCTGCTCCTGGTGTTACCATTTCCTGAGAAACCTGGAATACAGAGATTAAACCTGACGTTCTAACAGCAGGTGGCACAGCCAGGCACTCCACTCTACTATTAAAGTGTCTTGTGCTTCTCTCAGCTGTTTCCTGATTTCAGATGAGGAGAGGGAGGCTTAGAGAAGTGAGTTTGCCGAGCACACACTCCAGTGTTCTGCCATGTGGCTATGTGGACAGAGTGTGCCTGTCTGTGTGCCCAGGAGACTGTAGGAAGGAAGTTTTAATAGGTGGAGATTGAACGTTTTCTTTTCCAAGACCCCTTACCTGACAGAATTTTACCCTAAAGCCTTTTGATTCATTTACTTAATTACTTGTTTGTTTATTTTTAAGAGACAGAGTCTCTCTGCAAAGCCCTGGCTGTCCTGAAATTCACCGTGTAGACCAGGCTGGCCTCAGAGAATTGAACTCAAAAAGATCCACTGTCTGTTTCCCTAGTGCTGGGATTAAAGGAGGTGCCACTACCCCAGCCACCTCTAGGCTTTCCTATAAAGTCAGTATAGAACTCCATGATCAGAAAGGATGGTGGTGTTTTTTTTTTTTTTTTTTTCCCCAGTTTCCTTTCAGTTGTGCCAAAGAAACCTAATATTCACTCTGCTGTTGTAAAACGTGGGGGCAGGGATCCTACCACTTGAGAGGAAGCCTCGAGGTGACAGCTGTTCTGTTGCTAGAAGTGGAAAGGAGCTGGGGCTGTCCTCTGCTTCCTGCAGTCAGTGCCCCTGACCCCTCTGGGCATCGTTGGTGCACGACGCCGGGAGAGAACTGCCCTTAGGTAGGGGGTCTGAGCTTTTCTGGAGACTCAGGCTCCTATGTAGAGACCAACACTGCTTTCCACCAGGGCAGAGGGTGGTTTTCCCTTCGTGCGTCCTGCATTTCTATTTTAAAATGGAGCTAACACATTGATAACTGAATTCCTCCTGACCTCCAATCCAACAACAAAATAAGTTGGGACCCAAAGCAGTGTCAGTTTTCAATCCTTGAAAGGCAGTGATGATCTGCCATCTGGCTGTAAGAGTAGCAGCAGGACTGACAAAAAGCTCTGTCATCCACAGTGTCTGACCCAAGGCAAATTGAACACTTCATTATGTGTTACTATGGTCAGAATGGTTTTCTCCTGCCTCAGTTTCCTGAGTGCTGGGGATTACGTGTGACCTGCCTGCCACACTGTACAGTGAGTCCTCTCCTCTCCCATTTCCTTACCTCCCCCTTAGCCCGCCCGCCCTCCCTCCCTCCCTCCCTCCCTCCCTCCCTCCCTCCCTCCCTCCCTCCAGTCCTCTCTTGCTGTCTTTTGTTTGCTGCTGCTGTTTATCCTGACTAGTAGGCACTGTCAGCATGTGTGTTGGTTGAGTGTGTGTGGTGGGAAGGAGAGCCTCCCAGACTGGGTCTTACCCCTGGCTCCTGATGTGGGCAGGGGTGTTCCTTTGTGTGGCAGTTTCTGGACATTGAAAAGCATAGTCCCTACATGAGGTTTTGGGGAGGGAAAGGAGGAGAGAGACACACAGTGTGGGCTGCAGAGGAACAGAGAGGTAGGGGCCCACTGAATCGAAAGGTTCTTCAGGCAAGAGAGTTATTAGCTCATAGCCAGCATGCAGGGGCCTGAAGTATAAGATGCTTCATTCCTGTCAGACAAAGCAGGATGTCCACCTTCAAAGGCAAAGAGGAGGTACTGAGCTGTGGGGAAGCAGGTATAGTTAATGTGTGACCTATACTGTGTGACAGAGGCAGGGGAGTGAGGCATGTGTAACTCGGGCACGTGATGGGTCATGTTTTGTCTGGGTAGGGACTCAGTGTAGCCCATGCAGGTAATAGTAGTAAGGATGCTTACACACTCACCCCCCTACCCCCAGCGACAGCAAGGGGTGAGCGTATTTATTCCTTGCTTAAAGTCCTCCTGGGCCTGAGTTCTCTAAGTACTGCATAAGGTTACTGTGGGGTTTCAGTGAGCTAATTTGTGTCAAGTTTAGAATAGTTACTGGTATAGCATGAACATTCAAATTAGGTTTTAAATTCAGATTCTGGCTACTTTTACTATTTTTTTTCCATTAGAAAACAAAACCTTTATGTGCCTGGCTATGTATGCCATATATGTGTAGGTGCCCTCAGACTGATCCCTGAAGCTGGAGTTGTAACTTGTGAGCTGCCATGTGGGTGCTGAGAACGGAACTTGGGTTCTTTGTAAGAGTAGGACTTGCTCTTAACTGCTGAGCTGCTTGCCAGCCTCTGCTCCTGTGTTCTTACTCTCATTGAGGGTACTGTCTTCTTTCTCCCGCATTATTATAGTTGCTTTGTAGATGCTAGCCTTACTATGGTTTATTTTAACACACCAGCCAAAGGGGTAGCGATTCTCTTAAAACCATTCATCTCCAGTGGCTTCCCTTAGGCCCTTGTTTTCTATACTTCCTCCCCACTCTCCCACCCTCCCTCTACCTCCGATCTGCTCTTCTGTCCCTCCCTCTCCTCTCTGTGCTCTACCCTCCTGGGTTTTGTTATTACTGGACAAATTGGGTGTAGTTCCAAGGCCTTAGGGCTCTTGCCCTTGTTCCTCACCCTCCGTAAACTCTCTGCTTACATGCTTGCACATCTTACTGATCTGACCTAATCCTGGCTCAGAACCACCACACTCTGAGCCTACTCTGATCATCCTATCTAAAATTAGACAACTACTCCAGGCTCGATCTGTGTCCCTGTCTACCCCTCCCTCAGGCTGTGTCAGCACACAGTTAACGATTGTTTCGACCTTGGTTATTGATTTATTATTCTGTAGCTCTCCTTCCTAGAATCTGAGCTTCATGGTGCCAGATTTTCATCTTTCCATCTGTTGTATTCTCAGCTAGAATTAATGCCTGGCTTGAATAGGTACTCAGGACATAGTTGAGTAACTTATATATGCATATAGGATTCTCTCTCTCTCTCTCTCTCTCTCTTTTTTAGTATAGAATAAGAGTTTATTTAGGGCATGGGGAGGGGAGTTGAGGGGTAGTAGTGACAGAGAAAGGCAGAAAGAGAGAGACGGGGTGGGGGGGAGAGAGAGAGAGAGAGAGAGAGAGAGAGAGAGAGAGAGTGTGAGAGTGTGTGTGTGTGTGTGTAGGAGTAGAGGCCAGCCATGAGCATATGGAGAGAAGGAGAAGCAGGGGAGAGAGTGGGGATAGGGGAGAGAGTGAGGGAGCAAGAGGAGAGGGGAAGAGCATAGGACTTCGTTTGAAGGCCAGACGCACACAGTCACTGCTGGAAGGAATATGTTTGCTCTGGTCAGTATGAAGACATGGCTGTATGTTTTGGTTTGTGCTCTAAGGAACCTCAATGTTTTCCTTTGCTAGAGATGTGCAGTCTTACTACGTCTTTGTGAGCTCGTGGATGATGAAGATGGAGTCTATGTTATCTAAAGAGCAGAGGATGGATACATTTGCTGAAGACCTCACCAACAGATGTAATGTTTTCATACAGGTAGTTGTGTGTTCTTACTTAGAATATTTTTGGGTGTAATTTCAAATTTGTGAATTTAATTTATAGAGGTTACATGGCCACAACTGTGAAAAGGAGGGTTATGTTTTATATATAAACAACATGAGGAGCTGCAGAGACAGCTCGGGGTGAGAGCCCTTCTCTTGCAAAGATCCCAAGTTTGATTCCCAGGGATTCAGGGATTCAGTGCCTCTGGCTCCGAGGGCAAGTGCACTTAGGTTTATGAAAGGAGCGGTCCTGAAGAGCTCACTTGACCGCAGCGCCCTTACCTGCTTGCCAGTGCTCCTGTGGGCTGTCTTGAAAGATACTTTTATATGTGAGGATATCTTTTTATCTTTAATTTTAAAAAACATTACATGTATTTAGTGGGGAGAGAGTGTGTGCATGTGAGTGAGTGTGACTGTGTGCTTGTGCGCATGCATGCATACAGGTATGCATGTACATGTGAGTGCTTGCACTCAAGGGGGCCATGGTACCAGTGTGAAAATCAGAGGACCAGCTTGTGAAGTCGGTTCTCTTCTCTACCACTTGGGTCCCAGGGATTGAACTCAGGTTGATAGGCTTGGCAACAAGAACCCTTGCCTACTGAGCCACCTTGCCAGTCCCTACCTCAGGTAAGGTAATTTACTATTTGAAACGGGCAGGGACCTGGCTTGTGCAGCTTTGGCAAATATCCCCTGGTTAAAGAGGATAGTGTGCCTTTGTTAGTGTAGCGTTTAGACATGGCAGGATTTTACTAATTGTTTGGTCTATAGTCTCTAATAACTGAGAGTTCAGTGAGAGTGTCCCACCATTATTTGTGGGCTTATTTACAAATAACATCTTTATAGTTCTATCAGGTTTTGATTTCTGTAGTGTGGTGTTAAGTACAGAGTGTTTAGAGTTATTGCGGTTCTGCTTGGGAACTGGGAGCTGGAGCGATCCTGAGCAGAAAGCCTTGGTGTCTGCTTTGGACACCAGCCGCCCCCAGGAAGTAGCCGTGCTGTCGGTCTCTGAGTGCTTTCTGTTGGAGAGCACTGGTGTCTGGTACTGACACGGTTGCACAGTGTTTGCTTCAGCTAATGTCTACACAGTGTGTCTTTACTGAACCTCACATGCAGCCTTTGTATCTTCTTGCATGGAATGTGTGTCTTCTGTAAACAGTGTATGTTTTTCCTCAATCTGGTTTTATTTCATTTGTGAGTGAGAGAGTGAGTGTCCTGGAGTGGATGCTCTTGGTTCTGTGGCTCTGTGGAGCATGTAGTAGATGTGTGACTCAGTCACTCTTCACCTTACTTTTTGAGATAGTCTTTCACTGAACCTGGAGCCGCTGACGAGCAAGTCCCTTTGGAGATGCCTGTCTCTCTGGGCTGGGTTGGTTTATAGATACGCACCTCTGTGCCTCGCTTTTTAAATGGGTCTAGCGATCTGAACTTAGTCACTGTACTTGCATAGTGAACATGTCGCCCATTGAGCTGTTTCCTTAGTGGCCATCTTTGTCTTCTCACAGGGCTGTGAGCTGGTTTCTGCGTTGTTGCCTGTGTTTCTGACAGAAGCCTCTGAGGCGGAGGCTGTGGAGAAGCAGTTTCAGTCTCTCTGCTCTAGGTCTCCCCTAGGTCTTGACCACTTGTTTCCTCATTTTCTTGTGAGCTCTTCGATGCCTTCTCGAGAGTTTTGAGGAGTGTTACCTAGCTTTTCTAATGGTTCATAATAGGAAAAGTCATCTATATTATGTATTCTGTCCTTAACAGTGAAGATGAACAGGTTGTTAATGGCACGAGGAGTTACACACTTGAAGGCTACCACCAAAGGCTTCTCTTTCTTGCCCACCTTTGACGTTTGCTGTTTCTTGTTCTGCTTTTAGCTTTCCCATGTGCACAAAAGTGTAGTCTAATGTGATAATTCTCTAGCTGACAAGGGAGAACTAGAGTATGCCACAAGCCTTAGTCTTGTGCCACCTTCTCAGGACACTTCCTCCATTACATTCCTTCATTCTCTAAGTCAAGCACATCTCTTCAACACAGCTGTTGAAAGGAAAATTGCCACTGTGTGTACACTCTGCTAGTCAGAAATAGTCAATCCTGTGGTTAGGAAACAGGCTAGCTGGCAGTAACCAAGTTAACCAGAAGACACAAAGAGAAGATCCAAATAAATACGAGTAGACATGAAGGGAGGATTACAACAGACACTGAGGAAATTCAGAGACTCATAAGACAGACTTAACCTGCAGAGTAGTAGGATATAAAGTCAGTCCACAGAAGTCAGCAGGCTTTCTACATACAAATGGCAGACAGTGAAAGTCAGGAAACACTGTGCTTTATAATAGCTTCAAAAATATGTGTATCTTGGGATAACTCTAACCCAACAAGTGAAAGACTTATACAATAAAAACTTTGGGAGTGAAGAAAAGAAATTGAAGATACCACAAGATGGAAAGACCACCATCCTTTTGGATTAATAGTATGAAAATGGCCATTTTACCAAAAGCAATCTTTAGATTCAATATAATTCCCATCAAAATATCAACACAGTTCTAAGTAGAAATTGAACAAAACAATCTTCAACTGCATATGGACAGACAAAAAACGGTTAAAACAATCCAAAATAATAAAAGAACTGCCAGATGTATGATCATCCCAGTTGTCAAGTTGTACTGTGTAGAGCTATGATAATAAAAACGGCGCATGGTATTGGCCTAAAGACATACACATTATCAGTGGAGTCAATTGAAGACCCACACACATACCTTTCCTGTGGACACTTCATTTGAACAAAAAAGTCAGAAATGGACACTGGAGAAAAGACAGTACCTTCAGCTCATATTGGTGCTAGTCAAACAATGTAGAAGTCTTGTAGAAGAACAAAATAGATCCATTTCTGTCATCCTGCACAAAACCCAGCTATAAACCAAGGGTCTCAACATAAGGGCAGCTTCCTGAATCTGACAGGAAAGGAAGTAAGAATAGTCTTGAACTCATTGGCACAGGAAGGATTTTCTCAACAGGACAGTGGTAGCATAAGCCCAAAGACCAGTAATTAATAAATGGGACCCCATGAAACTGAGAAGTTCCGGGACTGCAAAGGGCACTTGTCATTTTGGCAGAGTGACAGCCTAAAGAATTGGAAAATTTCGGGGTTGGGGATTTAGCTCAGTGGTAGAGCGCTTGCCTAGCAAGCGCAAGGCTCTGGTATTGGTCCTCAGCCCCGGGGGGAAAAAAAAAAAGAGGGGTTGGGGATTTAGCTCAGTGGTAGAGCGCTTGCCTAGCAAGTGCGTGGCCCTGGGTTCGGTCCCCAGCTCCGAAAAAAAAGAACCAAAAAAAAAAAAAAAAAAAGAATTGGAAAACATCTTTACCAATTGCAAATCCGATAGAAGGTTAATATCTAAAATCCATAAAGACTAAGAAAACTGAGCATCAAGAAAACAATAACCCAGGTAAATGGAGTAAAGACCTAAGTAGGCACAGATGGCTGAGAAACATCCTTCACCATCAGGGAAATAGAAACGGCAGCTACTTTGAGATTTCTTTCCTCTTATCCCACTCAGAATGGCCAAGATAATAAAACAAATGCCAGCTCGTGCTGTTGAGCATGCAGGGAAAGGAGAACATTCATTCACTGTAGATGGGAGTGCAAACTTTACAGCCCCTCTGGAAACCAGCGTGCTTCCTCAGGAAGCTGGAGTCAACCAACCCGGAGATCCAGCTACACTGCTCTTGGGATTAGGACTCTGCATCCTACTACAGAGATGCCCACTCATCCATGTTCATTGCCGCTCTGTTCCTGACAGCCAGAACTTGGAAACACCGTAGATGTCCCTCAGTAGAAGAACGGATAGTGGAAATGTTGTACATTTATACAGTGGAATATTGCTCAGCTCTTAAAAATGAAATTATGAAATTTGTAGATAAGTTCGTGGATGGAGCTAGTAGAAAAGAACATTCTGAGTGAGGTAACCCAGACCCTTAGAAGATGAGTGCTGTATATTTTCTCTTACATTTATTTGATGCTGGCTTTTAAAATTCTGGAATGTGTTCTGCAGTCTGAATAACCAAGAGGCCAGGTACCAGGGGGGAGGAGGCTCTCCCAAGGAAGGGAAAAATAGAATGTAGTGTTATGGATGGATAAAGAGGATACTAGACTAGGAGAGTTAGTGGGGGACTGTGGCATCACACATAAGACCAGCACAGTTTCCAGCCAGAGGGGGTTTCAGCAGTGAGATGGGAAAGTGGAGACAGGATCCCAGCTCTAATCACTTGCTATTGATACCTGCCGGCAACCACACTTCAGGGCAGGGCCCATGTCCATCCAGGAGCTGTTGGCCAATATAAGACAGATTCCATGTTTTTATATATGTACGTATTTGACCCCTCCCCCTGTTTTTGTTTTATTGGACTTTGCTTTTGTGTGTGTGTGTGTGTGTGTGTGTGTGTGTGTGTGTGTGTGTGTGTGTGTGTGTGCGCGCTGTTTTTGTTGTTTTAATTTAAAGGAGAGAACAAAGTTGGGTAGGTAGTAAGGTAGCGAGGATCTGTGGAGATTTAGGGGAGGGGAAAACATCAAAATACTGTATCAAATTTGTTTTTATTTAAAAAGAAACTAAAGAAAAATATATATTGATATGTATGTGGTTTTAAACCCTTTGGAGCTTTAAGTGAAAATATGTGAGGGGCTGAAAAAAATGACCCAGCAGTTAAAAGAGCTTGTTACTTTTCCAGAGGGTTTGAGTTCAGATTTCACCACCGGCACTGGCAGCTCACAACCATCCATACTTCAGTTCCAGCAGATCCAGTGGCCTCCATGTGCACGCTCACACACACACACACACACACACACACACACCCTATCCATCATCTTGTTTACTATTTAGTCTTCCTGGAGTTCAGAAGAGTTAGAAAATACTTTTAAGCAGCAAAATAATTACGTGCTCCTTCATGAAAGAAGGGGATGAGAGAATGTGTTCTAGTTCTTGGGCGAGATGGAGAGAAAGCTGACGAGAGACAGATAACAGGTGGACTGTGGGAATTGGGCTAGGCCCCTGGTTCTCCACCTGCCGAGCTGTGTGCTCCTCCTGTTACGGTGACCCACAACTATAACAGGATTTTGTTGCTAGTGCCTAACTGATTTTCTACTGTTACAAAGCATGATGTAAATATCTGACCCGCAGATTGAGAGCTGCAGGCCTGGGCGGAGAGGAGGAATGCGATTAGCTTGGTGCTCAGAACTTCCTTTGCATGTCTGCGTTGTTCAAGGAAGCAACTCCCCAGTTTTCAGTTTTCCTTAGTCCTGCTCTCAGTATCAGCAGATGGGATCTCTTGTCTCCTCAGCAGTTAAGGGGAGGATGAGTTATTAGGTATTTCACTGGCATTTAACACACCATTTTGCTGGAGAGGTTTTCATTTTCTTTAAGTGAATAGCTTTTTAAAAGCCAGGAAATGTGTAAATGTCTAGTATTTGATAGTTCAGGAAATTATTAAGGGCTTCTTTGAAGCTCACAGTGTTGTCAGGAGTAGTATTTCTAACTCTTTAAGAACTGACTTTAAGGGCTGGAGAGATGGCTCAGCCGTTAAAGGCTAGGCTCACAACCAAAAATATAAGAACTGACTTTAAAAGGGACATTGAGCGTTTGGAGAGATGAGTCAGAGGTGAAGAGTACTAGGCACTAATCCAGAGTATCCATGTTTAATCCAGCAGCACAGAACTGCCTCTAACATGGGTTCCGAGAGACCCAACACCCACTTCTGGTCTCAGGAACTGCGTTCACGTGTTGGGCAGACATACATGCAATATAATACCCTTACCATAAAAATAATAAATAAGAGACTTAGAAGTACTGGCTATTGGCATGCTTAGCATATGGGGAACAAGGTCTGAATGAAATCTGTGATTCCATTGTTCCTTTTCTTCTGTAGGGCTTCTTATATGCATATAGTATTAGCACCATTATAAAGACCACGATGAACCTCTACATGTCCATGCAGAAGCCTATGACCAGAACCTCCGTGAAGGCGCTGTGCAGGCTCATTGAGCTTCTCAAGGTGAGGTAGTGCTGTTTCGCTTTGTCACCGGGACTTGGGACATGACCTCAGCTACAGTAGGGTGCTTTTGGGGATTGGGTGAGGGGGTTTATTTTCTGGTCACATCAGAACACAAGCTTAGAAGAAAGTGAACTTAAAATTGAAAACAACTCATGCTTGACTAATACAGGTGCTGCCGTATACAGCTGTGCGTGTTGACAGCTCAACTCAGCCTGGTTCATCTTAAATGTGCTCAGATTGGTTCCCTGGTCTAATCAGTGCATTAGCCAACAGTCAAGGAAACCATCTAACCCTAAGCCTAGCTTGTTGTGAAGCCCTGGGTACCCTTTGTAAGTTACTGAAAGCTCTCTTGGAAGTGAAACTGTGTGGATCTGCATTCATTATGCCCCTGTAAAGTTGAAAGAGAGAGGTGACTGACCATCTGTGGGTTTAAACTCTGTTAGCAGCCAAGCTCATGAGAAGAAGGGAGAGTTAGCTTTAGTGTTGTCAGTAATTGTTTTAGTCACAGAAGGGTTACAAAGCAAGTTGCATGAATTGAAAAATTTTGTGCTAAAATACCCAGTATTTACAAGTGTTCACATGCAAATGAGGTCAGTTTATGTGACACTGTTGATTGTAGTTTAAAGAAAGCACTGGGGTCTTGTGGGTAAACAGTGGACTGATAGATTCAGATGACTTCACAGGGAGTATACTTATTGGAATGTAAAATGGTTTTTAGTATAACTCCTTGTAGGTAGGAGAGCCCAGCTATGAAATTAAGACTCAGATTTGCTGGTAAGTTTCCAGTAATCATGTACTTTGGACTTTCTTTATTCTTTTTTTTTCCCCCTTCTGGAGCTGAGGACCAAACCCAAGGCCTTGTGCTTGCCAGGCAAGTGCTCTACCACTGAGCCAAATCCCCAACCCCTTACTTTGGACTTTCTTAAAACTAACTTCCTTCCTTCCTTCCTTCCTTCCTTCCTTCCTTCCTTCCTTCCTTCCTTCCTTCCTGTATTACCAAGTATTTTTTTGTTTTTCTTTGAGATAGGGCCTCACTGTACATCATTGTCTTGGTTAGGGTTACTATTGCTGTGATGAAAACATTCTGACCCAAAACATCCTGGGGAGGAAAGAGTTCATTTTACTTAAAGTTCCATATGGTAATCATCATTAAAAGCGTGAGGGTAGAAACTCACACAGAGCAGGAATTTGGAACAGGAGCTGATGCAGAGGCCATGGAGCAGTGCTGCTTACTGGCTTACTCTGCCTGCTTATAGAAGCCAGGACACCCTGAGGGATGGCACCACCCACAGCAGACTGGGCCCTCCTCATCCATCACCAGTTTCTTAACTGCTGGGTCTTTTGGACGCATCTTTTCAGTTAAGGTTCTCTTTCAGCCGAGTCTGACTTGAGTCAGGGTCATATAAACCTAGCCAGCACCCTAGGTTATCTTTCAGTCATAGCAGTTCCCCTGCCTTTTCTGGATGCAGGGATTACAGGCCTCTTCCTCTGTACCTGCCATTAAGCCAGCCAGTCAGCACAAGTTGTTTGGACCATTTTTAATAATTTGCACCTAATTGTTAATGATAATGAATTTTTATTTATTTACTGTATTTCTGTTTGAAAAACCTATTTGTACTTTTGGGGAGGGTTTGGTTCTATTGATTGTGTAAAAAATCTTTGATTTATTTGAAATTTGGAATGTTTGTAGAAAAGAATCTTTCATTTAGTATATACCATATTTTTATTTTATTTTTTAATGGCTTTTGACAAGTACAGGTGCTTAATTTTAATGCAGTTGAATTTTCCAGCATAATGCTTTGTGTGTGTGTCTGTGTGTCTGTCTTTGTGTATAAGGGTGACTGTGTGGAGGCCAGCAGTCAAGCTCAGAATCTGATTCTTTGAAGCTATGTATGTACTTTGTGGTTTGAGACAGGGTTCTGGAGTTTACCAGTGAGGCTAGCAAGCTCCAGGGACCCGTCTGTCTTCTGGACACTGGGGAGATAAGCGTGTGTCACCATGCTTGGCTGGTTTAATGTAGGTATGGGAAATCAGACTTGCTTCTTCATGTCTGTGAAGCAAGCAAGCGCTTAAAGACCAAACCGTCTCTGCAGCCCCGAGTGGTGCATTTTGGTTGGGGAGAGAGAGAGAGAGGAAGAGGGAGAAGAGGGAGAAGGAGAGGGAGAGGGAGTGTGTGAGAGTCCATGTGTCTGTGTCTTTATTCTCCTCTAGTCTCATTTACTAAATTCCTTCCTTTCTTAGGCTCATGAAGGTTTTCTTTAACAATTACGATTTTGCTGTAAGTTTTGTTACTTTTTGCAAAGTCACTTTTATTTCTTTTAGGCGGTAGAGCATATGTTCCACAGGAGAAGCATGGTTGTTGCGGACTCGGTGTCACATATAACACAGCACCTTCAGCATCAGGCTCTTAACTCTATCTCTGTAGCCAAGGTACGCAGATTGTGATGTGCGCAGCGGAATTAAGGGATCATGCAATCCCACGTTATCTGCATTTCCTGGGTTAGCTTCTGTTCTGCTCCTGCCAGATGGGTTATTTCTGTAGTGCTCTATCCACTGCATTTTGTAATCTTTATAATTAGCAGAATTGTAGTCTGAAAAACTGTCATGCTTGACTAATGCAGGCACTATCTTGTTTAAGAGCGCGTACTGACAGTGGGAACTCAGCCTGGCTCCCTGTAATCAGTGTATTAGCCGACAGTCAGGGAAACCATCTAACCCAGAGCCTAACTTGTTGTGAAGCCCCAGGTGCCCCATGTAACTCACTGAAAAACCCACCAGCTGCTAATCTCAGTAGAAGGAAGGGACTTTTTTTTTTAAATGATTTATTATATTTTATGAGTATACTGTAGCTGACACACCAGAAGAGGGCATCAGATCCCATTACAGATAGTTGTGAGCCACCATGTGGTTGCTGGGAATTGAACTTAGGACCTCTGGAAGAGCAGACAGTGCTCTTAACCACTGAGCCATCTCTCCAGCCCTGGAAGGGAAAGGTTTTGACCCCTTATTTTTAGAATTTTTTTTCTAGTTAGATTGATGTGAGTGTGAAAGTAAGCCCGCTGTGTTTGCTCTGAGAGACAGTTAGAGAGGCTAAGTTCAGAATAGTGGGGAAAGTGTTTTTCTCTGCTGTCTGGAGCTAGGCCATAGAAAACAGAATAGAGACTTTTTTTCTTTTGAAACTTAACGATGTTAGACTCAAAACTAATGCTTCTGTGTTTCATCTTTAAGAAAAGAGTAATTTCAGACAAGAAATACAGTGAACAGCGTCTTGATGTGCTGTCTGCTCTTGTTTTGGCTGAGAACACCTTAAATGGACCAAGCACCAAACAACGACGACTTGTTGTTTCTTTGGCGTTGAGTGTTGGCACGCAAATGGTAAGTTTATTGCTCTTCTTAAAGGAATCAGCATGAAGGTCTGAGGTTCACAGGTCATTTATTAGCCCAGGAGACTTGGCCTTGTGGTGATACACTTTTGTGTTTTCTCTTCCTGCTAATAGAAAACATTCAAAGATGAAGAACTCTTTCCCCTGCAAGTTGTCATGAAAAAACTCGATCTTATCAGTGAACTGAGGGAACGGTAAGTGGAGCTGGGTATGTGATAGTCAAGGGCCTGGGGCAATAGGACAGTAGTTCCCTCCCCCTCTCCCCCTGCTCCCCCCCTCCCTCCCCAACCCTGTTCACTCCTGATCTCCATTTGTTGTGGGGCCCAGGCTGGTCCTGCAGCGCTGAGGTCACAGGCCTGTTTCCACATTCCCTTTGGTTTCTCTTTGGCACAGCCAGAGTAGGGAGAGATCCACAGGGCACTAAAGTTCCTCTCTGTAACTCTTGTAATGTGACCAGCAGGAGACTGACTACAGCCTTGTCCTGTCTTAGCTTTGTTTTCACAGGAACTGTGAGTCCCCTGGAAGGCTTTGCATGACACAGAGCAGCTCCCCTCAGGGTACCTGGCAGATGTGGTCTCCACTCCATTGTTGTAGTGGTGTAGTAATGTCGGGTGGAGTGGCTGAGCGAATATAACGTGAGGAAGTTAGACCTCTCCCTCAGTACGGAAGGTCATTCCTTTGTGTTATAGGGACGCTCATGTTGGTACCACTAATTACTTACTGCCTTGCATTGCAGAGTCCAAACACAGTGTGACTGTTGTTTTTTATACTGGCATCGCGCTGTCTTCCCGATTTATTTAGATGATGTCTATGAGAATGCTGTTGATGCAGCTAGATTACATGTAAGTACAGAGGAGTCTCACAGTAAACACCATCTCTGTTCCCTAGGTTTTAAGTAGGTCATTTGATTTCATAAACCATCATACAATTGCCCTGCAGTGATATCTCGAACAGCGTTATTGTGCATATCTAATCAAAGTTCATGTAGTCGGTGGTTAAATTGTATATCAGTAGTTATGAGTAAAGTTAGTCCTACTGGACTAGCCCTCTGCAGGCACTTATCCACTTATTCTCAGCTCACTTGCTTTGATCTTGCTCAGTAATTTTGGTAATTACTCGTTGGCAGGCTGCATGTTTCTCAGTTTCTCCGTGGAAGTAAGTATATTTGATGCACGTAGAGTAGAAGACTAGTGAGCGTTAGCTTCTCTTCTTTTTTGTGTGTACGCCTACATCGCATGTTTCAGGGTTTTAGGAAAATAAAGCAGTCATAGCAGAGTGATTTTTCCTTGAGGTCAGAGTTTTTGTATGTAGTTAGCCTTTGCAGTTTTGTTCAGAATTGTGGTTTTTCTAACCTCAGGTATGTTTTAATTACCTTCCTAGTACATGTTCAGTGCTTTACGAGACTGTGTACCTGCCATGATGCATTCAAGGCACTTAGAGTCCCATGAGCTGCTTCTGGATTGCTATGACAAGGAAATCATGGACATTTTAAATGAGGTAAGATTGTGTCTAGGATTGAAAGTTGAAGAGCTGTGCTTTGGGACAGCATTTGGATAGAAGTCTCAGCGAAGCTGACTTCACTGGGTCAGAAACTTAACAAACTTAGGTGTAATGGTGCATACTTAACAGTTCCAGCACTCGGGATTGAGGCAGGAGGATTGTGAGTTCCAGCCCCGACCCTTTCTCAAGACAACCCAAACCAGTTATTTATAAATTATTGTGTAAACCAAACAACTTTTGTTTGGAAGAGATGATTAGTAAATGAATAAACCTCCTAGCATCTGCCTGCTCAGTGCTGACGTTAGGAAAAGTTCTGTACACTCTTACTCCCTATTGGATTGCCCTTCTGGGTAATCAGACCTTGCAAATAAGAGGAAAATTTTTTATTTAAAAACAAAATATAGGTAATTGGCTAGTATATGGTACTCTGATAGATAAGCATAGATAACTTTAGTATGTTTGTGTGTGTTGGCTGTCTGTGCACCTATGCGATGGTGCAAGTGTTGGGTCAGAGAGCAAACTTGGGTATCTGTCCTTGTTTTGAGACAAGGTCTCTGTGTTGTTTACCACTGTAAAACCAGGCCAGCTGGTTCAGAGTTCTGAGGGATTTTCTCATCTCCTCTCTCACTCTGGCTAGATTACAAATCTAGCTAGGGCTACCGTGTTTGGCTTTAGGAGTATTCTGGGGATTTGAACTCGGATCTCACACTTGTCTACAAGTACTTTTAATCAACCAATCCATTTCTAGAGCCTTCATGATTTAAGAATATTTTTAGATTTGTTCTATTTGTATTTCTTTTGCCTGCATATATGTATGTGTACCACATACATGTAGCCCCTGTGATTTTTTTTTAATGATAATCATAAGGAAACCTATTCTCCTTTACTACATGTTGCAAGATTAATTTTTGCTGCTGCTTTTTATAAACTTAATGCTTTATATTACATAGTCATGTTCCTTATAGTGAAGCCATTGGTTGGCTGTTCATGAAAATTAAAATTAAATATTTATGAAAACGAAGTCTCAGTAATTTATCTGTCTCTTGGCTTTAAAAAAATTATTACACTTTTCAAACAAAAATAAAATTTTACCATTGAGAGGTTGGCATCTTAAGTCAAGAATCTAGTTGGTCAGTCTGGTCAGTGTACAGTGAGGGTTAAGGCATGTGCCCACGTGGAGGAGTGGTCTGCAGTGGGAGCCGTGGTAAACAGCTCAATTCCTTCCCAACAGCGTCTGCTGGATAAGCTGTGTAAGGAGACGGAGAAGGACTTGCGGCTCTCCGTGCACACTCACTTGAAGCTGGATGACCGGAACCCCTTCAAAGTGGGCAGAAAGGACTTGGCTCTGTTTTTCTCTCTGAACCCGATTCGGTTTTTCAACCGCTTCATTGACATTCGAGGTGAGTGTTTGCACATGTGTCCTGTGTGCCTTCTGACCTGTCAAACAGCAGCTGATTCTCAAGGGTTCCTGTTCATTCCTTGCTCTTTCTGTTGCCTCATTTTTATTTCTTAGCAAATTGCTGTGTAGCCCAGGTTGGCCAGGGACCCATCTGTAGCCCAGGTAGACCTCAGCCTCAGTTCTGCTCCAGCCTCTGAGTACTGAGATACAGGGCTCTTCTACCACACATAGTCCTTGCTTTGCTGTTACTGTTTTGTTTTGTTTTGTTTTTAAATATTTTGAAGGTTTTGCTCTCTAGCTGAGGCTGATTTTGAACTTGTGCTTCTCTTGCCTCAGCCCATTGAGTGTTGATACAACTATCTTATTTTAAAGAAAAAAATTTAATTTTAAAATCATGTGGCATTTGTTTTCTTTTTAACTTCATTTCTCTTTTACCATTCGTGAATCAAACATAGCAATTTGTGGGGTTTGTTTTCTTTTGTTTTTGTAGCTTATGTGACTCACTATCTAGATAAGACTTTCTACAATCTCACAACAGTAGCTCTTCATGATTGGGCCACTTACAGTGAAATGAGAAATTTGGCTACGCAGCGTTATGGGTTGGTTATGACAGAGGCACATCTTCCTAGCCAGACTCTGGAGCAGGTATGTTCAGTTTTATGGTATGGTCTGATATGCAACAGTATTAATTTAAGAAATGTTTTCTTGTCTGTCTGCCAGTCTGCCTGTCTGCCTGCCTGCCCGCCTATTAGACATCTATTTTATGTGTATGAGTATTTTGCCTATATGTATGCATCTGCACCATGTCAGTGCCTGGTGCATGCAGAGGTCAGAAAAGTGTCACATGTCTTGGACCTAGAGTGACTAAGGATTAACTATGGGTTCTGGGTCCAACACCAGTTGTTCATAAGAACAAGTGCTCTTAACCACTGAGATATATCTACATTCCCGTAATGTAGTTTTAAGAAATGTTTTGTTATATAAACCTTACATCTGTTGAGAGTAAAATATTAGATGGTACTATGGGCAAAATAGAAATTACCATTGCTTTCCTGAGTGAGTAGAGTTCCACTGAGCGTGTGAAGTAAGTACTAACACACACTTCAGGAATGTACTTAGTTAACTTCACAGAACCCTAAAAGGTATATACAAAGCTGGATTTTAAATGAGTGTAGTATGCGAACTTTATTATATTAGGAAAACAGCTAGCTATAGTTGCAAATTGCAAAGAAGCACTTGGTTTTGCTGATTTGTAATATGGAGTATTTCCTGAATGTAGCAATTTAGATTCTTGGTTATTCTGTGAGTAGTTCTCATAAAAATAATCTAGTTAATGTTTAAAAACCATTTATTCTGTCCCCAAATTTGACGATCATAATACCAGAGGAACAATAATACCTGTTGTATTTATGGGCTGTTTCCAGGATCATTTTGTGTATCCTTTAATCATTTATTTAAATATTAGTACATGTTTAGAGAGCGCTGGATAATCAGCTGTGTTTAAGGATTCAGTTATATGCTTACAGCCTAAGGGGAGATAAAACGTATGTGAAGGAAGTTTTAGGGTAGAGTATAGCAAAAGGTACAATACCAATGTGTATTGTGATGATACTTTGAGCACTAGGTAGAAAAGCTATAGAAGGTTTACCACTGAGAATCAGGGAAGCGTGTGAAGAAAGGAGGGTCTTAAAGAATAAAAGAGCTCAGGGCCTGACAAGAAAGTTCAGCAGTGAAAGTCCCTCTTTTCTTGCAGAGGAAGACCTAGGGTCCCAGCACCCACATGCTCCATGGGATCCAGCACCCTCTTCTGACCAGCACACACAAGTGGTGCACGGACATACACATTAAAAAAACAGAGAGAGAGAGAGAGAGAGAGAGAGAGAGAGAGAGAGAGAGAGGGGCAGAGGCAGGCAGATCATGAGTTCAAGGCCAGCCAGCAGCCAGGCCTACACAGAGAAATCCTGTCTTGAACAAAACAGAAAGATATGTTTATGTATATAAAATATGAATAATATAGTTTATTTAAAAACTGGTCTGGGAGCTGAGGAGGTGGCTCAGCAGTTGAGAGCATGTGGTGCTCCTGTAGAGGACCTGAGCTCAGTCTCTAACACCTACATCAGAAGGGTCACACACACCCACACCTTCATATGATTAAAAATAAACCAAATCTAAAAGGGATTTGGCGTAGTCAAAAAAAGCATAAACCTTTGAACTTAGAGTCCCTAAATCCTAGGGTTCTGTCTGCCTGACTTTGTTCTCTTTACATGGGTAATACCTAATGTTTTTGAGGATTACATGTGGAGAGTCGTTCTTGTTTAGTGCATTGTTACAGGTGTTCTCATGGTGTCTTTAAGTGCTTTTAGAGCACAGTTATTAGTTTACTTAGTAAGTAAGTGAAGAGAAGTGAAAGATGGCCAGGAAACAGTTGTGGCTCTGGGTCTTGTGATTTAAGTTTGTTTCTGTACAGATGGGGGATAAAATGCAAAGCAGCCAGGCCTTCTCAAGGAGGTGATTCTGGTTGTGTAAGTGGGGAGGGTTTGGGACTTTTAGTGGTACTTTTTAGGAGGTTTTGAAAAATAATGTAAAGTGTTGGTCAGCAGTGTAATCAGTAGGGTGTTGTATTGGTACACGTGTGGCTGATGGTGCTCAACTAATGGTCATGGGGTTTCTGTGTGGATTGTGTTGTAGGGACTCGACGTTCTGGAAATCATGAGAAACATTCACATATTTGTCTCTCGATACCTCTATAATCTCAATAATCAGGTGAGTGCACTTTTGTGTTGTGTTTTTAAGAAAGGATTTCACTCTGCAGTCCCAACTGCCCTAGAACTTACATGTAGCCTAGGTTGGCTTTGGGCCTCCATAGTGTTGGGATTACAGCGATATACTAGCATGCCCAACTCGGACAAAGCTTTAAGTGGGAATGGCTTCATTAATAGGACGGCCAAAAGACCAGGAGTTGATTTTTCAAAGGTGAACATTAGTAAAATGTGTAAAGCAGAGTAATTGTTTAGAATAATTTTTCCCTTGAGATAGGGCCTCACAGTGTAGCTTTGGCTAGCCTGGAACTCCTGTGCAGATCAGGGTGTGTTTGAACTCACAGAGCTTTGCTTGCCAGGGCTGGGATTAAAGGAGCACACCACTGGAACCGCAGTGGTTTAGACACCTGGTGGTTGTTTGCTGAGTGTGGTGATGTCATCTTAAATGGCTTTTCAATAAATTATCCTTAATGAAACAGATTTTAAACTTGTCTGGGTTACTCAACAGTGTTTGGAATGGGGTGTATTCTTAATGTTTATAAATGTGTTTGCATTGCAGATTTTTATTGAACGGACAAGCAACAATAAACATTTGAATACTATTAATATTCGACATATTGCTAATTCAATTCGAACACATGGGACAGGGATCATGAATACAACAGTAAGTATCTCTTTGCAGGTTTGGTGGGTAATAGACTCTTGTCAAATTTAGTACTTTGAAAAAAGAGTTTTTACAGACTATTTTGGTAAGCACACATTGCTTCCTGTTTATATCATACCTGAACTTCCATTTTTTCTGATGGCATAAATAAAACTATCTCTTGTTAACCTTGTGTTGGATGGGGTGGGCACTGTGATGGGAAAGGCAGCCATCTGAACCCTAGTTGTTAGCAGTGGAAGTCAGTACATTGTATGTGCCTGTGGGTTCTCAGGCTCTCTGAAAGTTACTTTGGAGATGAGTTATTGGGTCCGGTTTTTAAACTATATTTATAAATCTAATACTTGAATCTCAGCTCACCTCTCTCTTTTCTGAAGATTTGTGAATCTGGGTTGGGCCTTCATAGAGTCATGATCAAAAGTACATGCACTCTTCGCTTTTAGAAATTATGGCGGCTGAGATTTAATGATTTGATAGTGTATGTTTGTGTTGTCTGATAGTCTGCTGGGAAAGAGAAGACAAAGACTTCTAACATTGCAGCAGACACATTGCCTCGTGTGTGAAAGGCTTCACAGAGATAGATGTGTAACTGTTTATACTTTCCTCCAGCATCCTGCTGTTACATACTGTCCTTCCAGTCTGAAGATGAGTAATAAGGCATCTTACTGATGGAGGAACAGGGTGGCTAGTATTTAAGCCATTTCAGAAGTATATAAGGGAAGTCTAGAAAGTTCTGTGATTTGGGGCAGCAAAGAAACCATTTAAACATTTCATCTCCAATATAGATCAAACTTTATAAATAGTAGTACTTTTAGATCACTTTTTCTGTAACATTTATTTGAAATATATTAACTTTTTGTTTTTTAATTTTAATTTCATAGGTTAATTTTACCTACCAGTTTTTGAAAAAGAAGTTCTATATATTTAGCCAGTTTATGTATGATGAACATATCAAATCCAGATTGATTAAAGACATTCGGTTTTTCAGGGAGATCAAGGACCAAAATGATCACAAGGTATGCTATGTATTCTTGGTAGCCTAAATTCAGCTACTGCCTCATAATGACAGATGCTCATTTACACTGGGCTTTGGTACTGACCGTCTCTGCGGGCGTAGTCTTTGCATGAGTCTCCTGTGTCTGGCCACCTTGTCCCGTATAGCTCTTAATGTTCTCTGTAGGCTTACGCATACTGGAATATGAAAGGATCGTTGTAGCTCTGATTATTTTATTTTGCAATAATATACATATCATCTACCATCCTGTCATGTCTTCTCCCAGCTCCTTTTCTGGAGGTAGGCACTTTAGCGGTGTAGTATGAGCCCTTCCTAACTCTTGGCAGTAAACGAGTGTCTTCACACATTTACCCAGTGCTGCTCTCTACTGCAAAATAGAGCCGTCGTGTAACAGTTGGCATTGTGTGCTTGATGGCTGCACATGTCCCTGCCTAGTTGTTTTTTAAAAAGTTAGTCATAAAGGGGACTTATTTAACCCCCAACTCATGGGTATTTTAGTTTCTCCTCCTCTGTTCTTATGAGCAGAGCTACAGATAACATGTCTAATTGGAGACCATTTCTGAAAGAAAATACCCTGCAAAGAAATTTCTAGAATAGTGAATGAGAATGAGTACTTCAGATTTCTGGCACATGCTGTCTACACCCAGGGAACACTATACAGTTGTTTCCTACCAGTCTTTAGGAATGTTGTTTTACTGGGCTGGAGATGTAGCTTGCTTCTTGGAAGTGGGCTTGTCTACCGTGCCAGAGGCCCTGGGTTCAATCCCCAGAACCATAAGGAAAACAGCAGTGACCCTGAAATAAACAAAGAGCACCGGACACTGCCTTCATAAAGAGGATTCCGTTTCCTTTGCCGCCCCCCTCCTCCCCCTCCATCCTCCCGTGTAGGGTTCCCCAAAGTGAGGTGAGAGCTGTGGAGCTGTAGGAAGTTACCAGAGCAGAGGGAGACCGGGAACATGAGGAGCCTACACACTTCCGTGGCTCTGGATCGGTTTCCTGCTTATAGACCTGTGTGGATTGCACATCAGACTCATCCAGCCTTAGCCTTCTTGTACGATAGACCTCCGTGTATTACACTGTAGAAAAGTAACTAATGCGACAGTGCATCAGTAGAGAGGTGTAGTTGATGTCTTTTTACTGGGCTGGAAATTGCTAGTAAGCATGCTGCTATAGAGAAACTGTTGTCCTCACTACAGATGAACAGCACCTTCTCTAGTCCGTTAGCCACACTGTGAAAAAAGCTTTTTTCTTGTCTCTAAATTGATAATGTCAACTAGAAAATTTTGTTGTGTTTTGTGTTTTTGAGACAAGGTCTCATGTGAGGCTGGCCTCCTCACACATGCTATGTAGCCAAAGGGGGTCTTGAACTTTTGTTCTTCCTGCTTTCACCTCCCTAATGCTGGGATCATAGGTTTGTGCCAATAAGCCGAGCATTTTAAGCGCTTATATATTCCTATGGAAGGAAGGTGTTTATAAATTCCTTGTCAACAAGCCTATAGCAACTTGCTTACATATAAGGAACAAAGATGTCTAGGGGGCTTCGTTCTTTTTTCAGTCTGACAAGAGCAGTTAGGTGATAAGAGACTAATAATGGTGGTGGGGACTAAACTGAGTTTTTTTCCCCTTTAGCTAATTAATCCCAAAACAGCAGCAACAAAAGCATCGACCTAGAACACCAGTGGGTTCGTTGTTGTTAAACGGATTGGTCATTGATTGACCTTGAATACCAATGAGGTTTTATTATGTAGATTTGCCATTAGACTTGTTTTAAATCGTAATGAGAAACAAAATTAGAAAGGACAGTGATGCTGACATCAATTTAGTAAGAATTTTATGTTTTAAGGACCTAAAAATAGTCTTAAATTTATCTCTTTAGTATCCTTTTGATAGGGCAGAAAAGTTCAATCGCGGCATAAGAAAACTTGGAATCACTCCAGAGGGACAGAGCTACCTCGACCAGTTCAGGCAGCTCCTCAGTCAGATCGGTAAGTCACCCAAAGGCATCAGGAAATGCAAGTGCCAGGTTCTGATCACCATGAACAGGAGACAGCTCACGGAGTGTGGGAACACCTCTACTTGACTTCAGCCCACTTACTGAACTGTTGTGTAGACACTAGATAAGTTCTTAAGTAAAACTGGTTAAAACAAATTAGACATTCACTTAATAATTACCCCTCAAATTAACATTCACAATTAAGAATCAATGGTAAGTGGGGTTTCATGTAAATTTTATTACAGTTTAGATATTGATGTCATTTTGTACTTGTGTAGGATTTGTTGTGTTTTAGAAGCAGACGACTTCTGAAACACTGTGCATAATTTTTATAGGGAAAGATTGTGCTTAAAGCTCAGTGTTCTCTGAGCTGTTCACATGTGTAATCCCTGGTACTGCCGTCACACAAGCCTGTGACATACGCACAGAACCACCTTCTAAAGGTTCCAAAGTTGACTCTGAGAAACAAATGGTGCTGTTGACACTTGAGCCACCAGACCAGCATACGACAAGTCTTTTCAGCTCACTGCTGTCTACTGAAGTAGAAGCTACTGACATTTACTGAGCATGCTCTCGGCTGTGACTTTGCATATGCATGCATATATATATATATATGTGTGTGTGTATATATATATATGTGTGTGTGTATATATATATACATGTGTATATATATGTATACACACACACACACACACACACACACACACACACACACACGTACACACACATGTACATACACAGTATGTAACGTATTCTTTCCATTCACGTATCCTGGAGGGTCTAATGATGACAAATAAGTCTTAGATGCTGGGGGTACGGCAGTACGGAGTCTGCCTTTCAGAGTTTAGCGATGAGGAGGCTGACATACAGGTAGTGTCTCTATGTCTCTAGTTTGATCCAGGCCAGAGCTGACAGGTGGCAGAATATAGACTGGAGTTTGAGTAGCCTGATGAGGTTTCAGCCAGCCTCTGACATTTTAACCAGTCAATACTGATTGACACAGTCAAACTAAGTGTTTAATTTTTAAAAGATGCATGCTGCATATTTTTCAAAAGCCTGAACAGTTGGGACAGTCTAAGTGGATCATGAGTAATCCTGGCTGTGAAGCATTGATATCAACCTGCAGTGCTGTGAAGACTTACTGTCACCTTGTTACTTGGCCTGTTACTTTCTTCCAAATAATTTTAGTTCCATTATATATCGAATTCCTATTGTGATCCAAGACATGTTCGCTCTAGGGATGGGATAGGGAAGACATCAGATGTCATCATATGCAGCACAGGAGGCAGACAAATGTCCGTTAGCAAGTTCTGGATAAAATATAATGAGATTTTGAGGAATAGTCTGGAATAGACCAGGAGTGAAGCTAATGAACACCTGAGTAGCAAGACACAAAATAGAATAGCAGCCTGGGCAGGGTCACACGGGGCCATGTTGACAGAGGGAGAGCGACACATTCTGAGATGCAGCTGTTAGTTTTCAGGACAGCGCGGCGGAGTTTATGGGATCTGGAGTTTGATGAGATGGAGGAGACTTGGGTTCTGAAGTTGGTAGTGGGCAGTCAGCTCAGCCGTGCCGTGTCACAGCGATCTAGGCGAGAGACCTGAATGTGGAATACGGTGATAGCTGGTTTTGATCCTCTTTCTTCTGTCCACTGCCCCGGCCACTGAACCCAGGTCCTCACACTTGAGACAGCATGCCACCAGATCTCCAGCCAGATTCTGGCTCTGCTCTCAAGGAAGAGCTGGGGTAATTGTCCGCTGATTTAGTGAAATTCGAAAGAAAGGAAGGAGCAAGTGAGGGATGAGGTCAGGGGTGAGGTCAGGACATTGGACCCAAGTAACTGGAAGGGCAAAGCTGCTGGTTTGTGAAGTAGGAAATGTAGCCGGGGATAAAGATCCTTTGACTTGGGTGTGATTAAAATTTTAAATTTGTCTTTGATACATAGGTCTGAGTTTGGATAAAAGTCTAGAGATCAGAGGAGTCCAGGCTAGAGAGACAAATTTGGGATGTATCAAGTAAAGATTTCCTAATACCACTTTAGAGTGAGTGTGTGAGTGTGTGTGTGTGTTAAATTTTACTTTAATTTTAAAATAACTTTTAATGAAGCTAGCAATTAATGATTTTAATTTAGCAGTTGAGGTACATTTATCTTAAAATAATGTTTATATCTCAATCTAACTTTTAAATGCACAAGTCTGTAAATTGCTTTTTATGGAATAGAAACTAAAGAAGATACAGCAGAATATTTTGGTATTTAGGAGTGGGGACTAATCAGTTGACTACTTGATGTAACTTGTTCTGATGTCAAAATTGCTCATATAAAGATGTGCTTTTTTGTGTGTGATTTTTGAAGGTAATGCTATGGGCTATATACGAATGATAAGATCTGGTGGTCTTCATTGTAGCAGCAATGCCATTAGGTATGGATTCAAACATGATTTCTACCTTTTTTGTGTAATGTAATCTTTCATGATACTATAGAAAAGGTATTTGTTCTTGTTGAATACAATTCGAGGCTGTGGCCCTCTTGGTACTGCCCAGACCTCTGCCCTGTGTACTCAGTTAACCTGTTTTCTTCCTAGTGAAGAGGAAAGCGCTAACCCGACACCTGAGGGCTTTCCCTTCTATTAACATGTTATTATGGGGCTGGAGACGGTTCACAGGTGCCTTCCCAGCACCCGGATGACTGGGAACAACTGGCTGCCATTCTAGTCCCAGGGGATCTAGCTCCTTCTTTTGGCTTCCACAGGGGCCAAAAGACACACAGGCAGGCAAGCACCCACACACACAAAGTAGAAATAAATAAATCTGTTTAAAAAATTTTTTTTAAGAAAAGAAGGGTGCCGAAGGCACAGAATATATACACGTATATATACACATGTTTATATATATAAATATATAAAATGTATATAAGACTATTTTTGAAAACATTTCTCTTAAGGTTACAGTAGGTTGATATTTTATCAGAATAACTAATGAATGTAAATGCATTTTGAATATCAGGAAGTGATCACATATAAAATTTGATTTGGAAGTAAAGTGATATTAACCACATTACTGAAATGCTAAGATTTTCCTGAATTATACTCAACCTTTGGTGTTATTATCCATAGTACTTTGATACACATTTTGGTTACATACATTTTACTGCCTCTGATGAATTCCTTCTCAAATTCTCATGTAGATTCGTGCCGGATCTTGAAGACATTGTGAGTTTCGAAGAGCTCGTGAAGGAAGAAGGGCTTGCAGAAGAAACACTTAGAGCAGCCAGGTAATCTGACGAGGGCCAAGATAGGGAAGTTAAAGCATATTTACACTAGGCAAAGCCAGAAGGCACTGTACACACACACACACACACACACACACACACACACATACGTATGTGTGTGTGTGTGTGTGTGTGTGTGTGTGTATGTATGTGTGTGTGTATGTGGCAGTATTTTGTAGGCTCAACTTAGAAAATACATTGTTTTTAAAAAGACTACAGGGGGCTGGGGATTTAGCTCAGTGGTAGAGCACTTACCTAGGAAGCGCAAGGCCCTGGGTTCGGTCTCCAGCTCCGAAAAAAAGAACCAAAAAAAAAAAAAAAAAAAAAGACTACAGTATTTTAAGATCTTTCCAACTTGACCAGAAAGTGATCTCCTGAACCCTGTGTCCACACGCAGCTGCATGTCGCATACTCTGTCTGAGGTGACTGACATTAGGTGACACCTAAAGTCGGATTGGTAAGAGTCAGCCAGGGCTAGACAGGGCTGTGTGGTGGCGAGCACTCGTTGCTCCTGTACAGGACTTCAGTTCCCAGCAGCCATGGGGAGAGTTGAGTGTACTGCTGGTCCCTGATCTAAGTAAAATGATCAGTCTTTATGATGGTGTAAAAATAAGAAGCATACAGTTGAAGCCCTATTTCTCGATTTTTAATTTGGTTCTTTTTCCAAGCAAGCAATCTACACTCTGATTGTAGTGGTGCTGGGCAGGGGTAGCAGGTCAGCTCCAGCCAGCTCGGAGTCAGAAGGAACCACAGGGTTTTCTGAAGATGGTGGGAGAGGTTCAGTTCCTAAAGGAGGACCAGATCAGGGGTAAGCAGGCCCAGAGAAGCATTAGTGAGGAGGAGGTTTAGTTCAGCAGAAGGTAATTACAGAGAGCATGGGTACTCAGGGAGTGGAAACCCAGCTAACAACGTAGTGCACCAGATGCTCACTGCCAGACTCGATGGCCTAAACTCAAGCCTCAGAGGCCACATGCTGAAAGGAGGACACCAAATCCTGCAAGTTGTTCCCTCAGCTTTACATTTGCATACACAAGCACACTAAGGCACACCCACCCACACACATACATGCGTGCTCTCACACTAATATTTTAATAAAATGTCTAATGTGATGGCTCAGCAAGTAAGAGCATTGCCACTGAGCCTGATCTGAGCGTCACCCTCAGAATCTTGTCTTCTGACTCTCACACACGTGTGCACATATGTGTAGCACATGCATAGCCATACACATGTAATGCATGAACACAATAAATGCAAAAAAGAAACACAAACTATTCTGAAGTCCCAGGATGGTCTGTTCTATTTTAGGGACTAAATTCATCGAATAGTACTGATTAGTTTCTGCTCATTCTGAACCTCAGGGACATTTTGTGCTGTTTCCACATTAGGAGTAGCATTGCCTAACCTGATGAGAGACATGGGTTGTAAACAGTTGTACCTTTAAGAAGAACTCAAGGATGTTTTGTTTTGATATTTTGTAGGCATTTGGACTCGGTCCTCAGTGATCATACACGAAATTCTGCCGAAGGCACAGAATACTTCAAAATGCTTGTAGATGTTTTTGCTCCAGAATTTCGAAGGCCAAAGAATATACATCTCCGAAATTTCTATATCATTGTCCCTCCTCTCGTGAGTATTCTAAAAACTAGAAGTGAGTTATGAGTGGGTGTTAACACAGACTGAGTATCCTAAAGCATCATGTGTACTCTGCCTTCTGGCTGTCAGTGACGCTAAGGTGTCAGGTTGTGGCCTAGGCTTGGGCTTGTCCTCAGTGCTGCAGTTTGTCGTTGGCAGCCTCTCACGAGTAATGGCTAGAGAAACCGTGGTATTGTCAGTCAGTTGCGTGGATGCGCTCCCACGTAGGCCACAGGGTCTTTGCACAGCATTATGCTATGTAGTCATTTGGCTGTGACGGAGGCCAACTTACTGTGGCAGCAGTCCTTCCAGCGCATCTTTTAGGCTCAGTTCTTTATTTTTGCTTTCGGATAACTTCTCTTCTCATTGTAAATACTAGCACCTCAGATAAATTGTATAGTGTTTTTTCTCCTAAAGTATGTTTTCTTTACTAATTTTATACTTTCTGTCTTTAGCTCAAGTTATAAAAGCAATTATAGCTGTGAGAGAAATGGTATATATTAATAATAAATCTGATTTTAGAAGAGTTCTATACTTCATCTTTTAAAATTTTTAGTGGATATCTTTAAAATCTGAACCTCCCACAGGCATATGATAGCTTTTTATTACATCTGGTTTGTATCAAGAGTAGTTTTCCACAGTTTGGGATATGAATTACTTCATGGAGTACGGGGCTCTGTCTCCAGCACTGTACACCCTGATGTACTGTGCCAGTCTTGTAATTGCTGGTTTGGGGAGGTAGGTGACCTAGGATGATCCAGAGCTCCAAGTTACCCCTGGCTAGGCTGGACTTTATTGGGGGCGTCTTAAAATGCCAGTGACAATACACGCTGCCAAGAGATTGGTCAATGCTTAGTGTACCGACTAGCTACTCTTCCAGGGGATCCGGGTTTGATTTCTTGCATCTGCATGGAGGCCCATGACTGTCTAAGGTCTCAGGGAATCTGACACCCTCTTCTCACTTCCATGGACACAGCATATATATGACGTACACACACACACACGCATACATATATATACACAAGCAAACATGCATAGACATAAAAAACAGAAAAAATTTAAAATGCTCAAAATGGGAATAAACCCTTTCCCTGACTCGCTAATAATGATAACCTGGTCTTCTGGTACCCACATCTGTTAGAGATTGCTCCACTGGCAGCCACCTTCCTCTTCTCATGTCCTGTTGTGTACACCTATCAGTTACTGTTAGCTCTGTAACTCATGTGGCGGACATGCTCATGTACATCTGCTCAGTGCACAGGCCAAAGAAGTTTGTTCTTTGGTGATTCTGTATGAACTTGAATTCTCCCCACGTTTCTTTAATCTGGAGAGCATTATATTCAGGTCATGGTGGGTACTGGGAAAGTATTGATGAACTCAGGGAAAAATCTGGATTTATAAAAATCTTCAGTCGCATAGTAGACTGCACAGCACACAGACCCAGTGTGCGAGTTTTATGCTCTGTATTGTAAATCTTGAGGGGTGAGTACAAAGGAGCTGCCAGAAGATTTAAATGGACTGTAACTGTGAGATATTTTATAGGTAGCCACTGCTCTCTAGTGTTTTAGGGGGAGCTGTGAAGGCACAAGGAAGGATTGCTTTGTTACAAGTGCTTATGTTTTGAGGCAGAGTAAAGCCATTTCTGCTCCCCTTGTTTCCTTGGGTCTGCCTCTTGGAAGACTCGATGTTTTCACTCCAAACTGTGTACAGCCCTTTCCAGTGAGCACTGCGCCGGGGGAATTATCAGTGGAGGGGATTCTCGTACTTAAAGGACGTGGAAGAAACGTCCTCAAGAGACATACATGGACTTGCATTCTCACCAAGAGACAGTTTACCTGAGGCAAATGTTCAGGAGCTGAGAAGAAATTCTCTTTGTAATTCTTGAAATGCCTGTTACAGCATCTAAATTTAGCTGATGTTGTTAGCTCAATTTTTTTTTCTATATCTTATCTCTTTTTAGACTCTGAACTTTGTAGAACATTCTATAAGTTGCAAAGAGAAATTGAATAAAAAAAACAAAATAGGAGCTGCGTTTACTGACGATGGTTTTGCCATGGGTAAGCATTAAGCTGTTAACTATTTTGCCCTCAGCGTGTGTTTACCTTCTGGTGGGCTCTCAGAAAAGCTGCTTGAAAGTGGGCTCATGTGCCTTGGAGTAGACTGGTTTCCCCAGCAGGCCTGCTGTCATTTATGCCGCTGAGTGGCTACTGTTTGTCTGATTTGCTCTCCTCCCGGGCTGGGCTGGCTTTGTTGTGCGTTAGTTTCACATCCTAACATTTAGTTTTATTGGCATCTCTGAAACTTCCTCTCTTCTGTCGGGTCAGCTTCCGAAGTTTGTATCATGAACAAAATTTTCTCCTTTCTTTTCTTTCTTCTTTTTGCTCTGGTTTCCTGATGAGGTCTGTGTTATTTTATCCTGATGAGGATTGTGTTATTTTATTCTTGATTCAAGTGACCAGTTCAGTGTGTGTTGCTGTGGAGGCAGGAGAAAGAAGAGCTTCTGAACTCACTGTCATTTAAATTTTGGTTTTGCTAATGACTGTAGGTGTGGCTTATACCTTGAAGCTTTTGGACCAGTACCAGGAGTTTGATTCACTTCACTGGTTCCAGTCTGTTAGAGAAAAATACATAAAGGAGATAAGAGCGGTTGCTAAGCAACAGAGCGTGCAGTCAACCAGTCAAGATGAAAAGCTGCTGCAAACCATGAACCTCACTCAGAAGCGGCTGGAGGTCTATCTACAGGTACAGATCCACACCTCTGATAACGTCAGTGTGCAGTCCACTATATGGACTGTGAGAAGCTATGTGACACGTGAGGCAGTAGCAGTAAGAAGAGCGTATGTTAGGATTGATAATCGGAAGCCATTGGTCATAAGAAAATTGGACAGATCCCAAGACCCATGTGAAAGCTGGGGAGGTAGAGTTGCCTTCTCGAAGCTCTTAGAAGGCAGGTGTAGGACCTGCCTTCCAGCAAGCTTTACCCAGAATCAGTGACAGACCACGCCTCAACACATAAAGGGACAGTGGATGAGGAGGACACACCTCCACACACAAACCCACGTGTGGATACCCAACCACACATGTGAACAGGTGTGTATACACACCAGACACACATGTGCACAAGAGTGGTCAGGGCACTCACTTTAGAGACATTATTACTACTTTGCTGTTTTCCTACAACTGTTTTTCCTTTTTATTTCAAATTTTCTCATGTAGGAATTTGAACTGCTGTATTTCTCCTTGAGCAGTGCAAGAATTTTCTTCAGAGCAGACAAGACTGCGGCTGAAGAGAACCAAGAAAAGAAAGAGAAGGAAGGTCAGTGAGTGGTGTCAGAGTCTGAAGGCCACTGAGTCTTGAGAGTAGACACAAGTGCCCCACTTCCTGTTAGGTTTCTCATTTACTTAGTCTTCTGGAAAATCATACAGCCCTAGAAATGAATCTCTTACTAACACTTGTGTGGGTCACATGCGATGTAGAAGAAAGGTTTACTTTATTCCTTACACCCATGTTCCAGCCCTTTAACAGAAGCACATTTAACAAGCCTTTCTTATGTGGTGTGGAGCAGTCAGGGGGGAAGGAAGCTGGAGACAGCTGTGCTGACCCGGCGGTTGGGACGGCAGTGGTGACTGAGGGGCTCTCACTTCCCTGGGCTCCGAGGGTGAGGTAAACAGCATCCACTGTGTGCACGTGAGGTCCCGGAGCGTCTGTGCTGCAGATGCTGTGCCCGGGAGTGGTTCAGCCGAGCCTCAGGACAGCCTGGGGCCCACCCCCGTGTGTGCTGATGGAGCCTCACACACTTCATTGTAGAAGGGCACGCTCCAGGGTAGAGTTAGCGTCTCCATTTCTCTCAGACTTGACGTGGAAGAGTAGTCCATTGTCTGAGGATGAGATGGTTCCTTTTTTTTCTGTCATGGAAATTATGAAACTTAGTTATGGAACTAGTTAACATTGAGAGTTTTTTTTTTCTTGTTTTTCTTACCTGTTATGTTAATTTTCATAAATTGAGGTGTGAAATATTTTCAGAAAGTTAAGGTGGTTCTTAAAATTTTGCTCTATATTTTAAAGTACTCCTCCCCCTTTTTTGTCATGAGTGGGGCAGTTCACTTGTGTAGACACTTAAGTGAAGCAATTTATTCTTGTCAGTGTGGCATATGTTAAATGTTACTCATCAGAATTAGGTATCAGGAGTGTATCTGGGTATCTTTAAACCTGGATGCTTAGTGTCCGCACTGTTGTCTGTTCAGAACAGCACATCCAGGCAGACACTGCTGCACTGTGGGGCTGGGACCAGCTAAACTGCAGAAGGAAAGCAGTTGTTGCTTTGGCTAACGCACTCCATGGCACAGCAGCCTGAGCAAACTGCACGTGGGCCATGGATCTGCTCTGAGGCTGCAGCATGAAGACCGCACAGCCACCCTGGCCTTCAGGCTCAGGCTCTGGCGCTCCTTGCTCTGTCTTGTTCTTCAGGAAGTCAGGGATTGCTCATGCGCTGTCGGTCTTTTAAGACTGTTGGGCTGCAGTTTGCTCAGAGAAGAGAGTTGCTGAGTGTAGCTAAATAGCTGTCATCTGCTATGTATAATGCGTACATAGGACATTTTGACAAAGTGCCAAGAATTAGTTGGCACAAATTATAAAAGGCTGTTTTAAAAATAAATTATAGCCAAGCTGTGGTGGCTAACACCTTTAATCCCAGCACTCAGGGGCAGAGGCAGGAGGATCTCTGAGTTCAAGGCCTGCTGGGCTACAAAAACCAAACAAAAAAATTAAAAAGTAACTAAACAATGAGCTGCGTGCAGTGGCTCATGCCTGTGACCTCAGCATTTGGGAGGCTGAAGCAGGAAGCTCATCCGTGGGGCTCACTGGCCAGCCAGCGTAGCTAAGCAGAGAGCTCCAGGGTCTGTTGGGGTCCTGCTTCATAAAACAAGGAGGGGACTGGAGAAATGTCTCCACGGTTAAAAGCACTGGATGCTCTTCCACATAACTGGCTTGGGTTCATTTCCCAGTACCTGCTTGGCAGTTCACAACCAGCTAACTCCAGTTCTAGGGGATCTGATGCCCTCTTCTGGCCTCTTTGGGTACCTTGTATACATGTAGGCAGAGTACTCATCAGACACATAAAATTAAATAATTAAATTTAAAGAATGAGAATGATAGAGGTAGACAGCCAGTGTTTGTCATCTGGCTTCCATGTGTGTGCATGCATCCACATACATGTGTACACATGCACATATACCACACACACAAAGGAAGTCAAAGAAGTACTCAGCACTGATGGCAGTATCACAAAGGGGATTCTTGTGTGACCCAGATGGATGGAAGGTTTCTTAACATACTTGGTAAACAAACGAACAAGTACAGTTTGTGATGTTAGGAAGGTGCCTCGTGGATGCAGCTTTCTAACTGACATTGAGTAGGAGAGCTTTTCTCATACTTGCTATAAATATTCCCATTGATACTTACTCACACGCTTGCTTTCAGAAGAAACTAAAATGAGCAATGGAGACGGATCCGAGAGCACTGTGTCTGCGGATCCTGTCGTGAAGTGATGGGATGCGGTCGTCAGACATGTCGTGCTTTCCAGAGACTGACATGGATGCTATGACGTGCTTGATAATTGTCACTTCCTGGGCCACTCCTGTGGAAACTGCAGTGCCCTGGAGTCAGGCCCACTTTATTTCTGATGCTCTAGCTTTCACGGGCGGAGAAGCAGACGGTAAGACTGGATCTTTGTAGTGTAGGCTGAAGAGCCCCTGTGAAACTCTGCCGTGAGGCTGGCGGCGGGCAAGTCCAGATCCCTAACCCATCGCCTCCCACTTCTCTACTCTGTGTGTTTGTAATTTGTCTATGTCTTTGATCTGTGTTGATCTCAAGTCATGGGAAAGTCAGTGCATATGCGGTACACAGCCAGTAAACTCGAAGTTTAAAAAGGGCTGAGCCTGAAAGACATGAAGCGTCCGTCTGTATCAGACCGTGAGGATGCTGGAGATGAGCAGAAAGAACGGCCTTCCTGTGGGGTTGGGTTCCACGTGACTCACTCTCATGAGCTGCTGATGTCTTTGGTGAGACATTTATAATAGTTTACATTACTTTTGGAACATTTATCCTCCAACAATTGCTTTAAATTTAAGATTTGCTTAATATTCAAAGAAAACTCAGATTAAGCCATAGACGGGATCCCACTTGAAGTTTCACTGGGTTTGAAGGCACTCTGTGATACTAGGGAAGAAAAATGAATTTTCCTACATCCAAACTCAGGTTTCTTCATTACATTAGATTGAAATCTTGGTGGCAGTTTAGACAGATTTTTACTTTAAATCGAGTATAATCTAAGACATAAGATTGAACAATAACCACACTATGACAGGTGTTCAGTAATTTACCACTGTGAGAATGAAACTAGTCAGTCGCTTACTTATCTGAAAGAATGAACGGTTTTGAGTAAATTTAGTTCCCAACAAGCTACTAGCTTTATTTTTGTAAAGGTGTGCTAGTTAATCGTTAACTGGGTTAATCATGGCCTTTTTTGAACGTATAGTAAGATGATGCCTTTGGGATGAAAAGGAAGGTTTAGAACTTTAAATGTAGTGCAAACATTCTTTTGGAAATGCTTGTTTTTAATTGCATTTACCTGCTTACCCTTTTCTTTGGATACATCTTGCATGTAATCCTAACACCTAGAATTCTGACCTCCTTCCTTGGTTCCCACCTTTGGAGTGGAGATACGGTGCCCAGCCTGGATGCAGTGCTTAGGTCAGGGTAACTGTCTCAGCCCAAGCTAAACACTTTGACTGTTAAGTCAGAAGAAACAGAATAGATTGGAAATGGTTTTTATTATATAAACATGGCTTAGAGAATTATGAACAAAGGGTGGATTAAAGGCATTTAATGTTTATAATTGATACTAACTGTAGAGATGGCCCTAAAGCATGCTGCATAATTAATAATTTATATTTTCATTATTATAAATGTTTATATTAATGATACTGGATTTGATTATATCAGATTAGTCACCATTTTATAGTACCAATATTTTCTCTTTTTCTTAAAAATGTTCTTTGTTTAATTATTCCCGAACACGAGAATTCACAAACTGACTCCCTGAACACTTAAAATTGGGAAGTGACAGGTAATTGTGTTACCTTTAGTTAAAAATAATGTCACTGTAGTCTGGATAAATTGCCATGAACTCGTGAATTTGAAGTCCAGGCTCTAAGGAGAGAAGTATTTAAATGGTGTTAAGCTGCCGAGCAACAGGGCTTCAGTGTGTTCACATCTGAGTTACTGTACAGTGGAGAATGGTTTTCCTTGCTAACAATATTTTTTCAGAAATATTGTAATTTAAATATTAACATGAGTGTTTTAATGTAAATTCACAGAAAACTTAATGATGTTCAAATTCTCAGGAATTAAGACCTAACCATAACATTGTCAGTTCTGATTAAATTTTGTAAAAGACAGCAAGTTTGTTATCTCATTTGAGAGGGGTTCTCTGTTCCCCTGGCTCTAATAGAATACAGTATGTATAATAAAGCATTAATAAATATGATTTCAAAACTGTCCTTCCCTTGGATGCTTGTGGTCAGCATTGAATGTCTTCAGCCAGTGGGTGTTTGACGTGCTTGCTGAAGTGTGGAATTGCGGGTTGCACCTGACAGCAGACCGCTGCCGGACCCAGTGGTTGCTTGTTGATGTCTGCGGTTCCCATACAGACATTATGTGCAGTCTCCCTTTCAAGAAATAAATGTATCAGCAGGGTGGTGGTACAGCCTTTAATCCCAGCACTAGGGAGGCAAAGGAGGAGAGTTCAAGGCCAGCATATGCTACAAAGTGAGTTCTAGAAAAACCCTGTCTCAAAAAACCAAACCCAAGCACACGCAGAAAGGAAATAGACGCATGCGCACAGGCAGAGAGCAGCGTGATGGGGTTGATGCCTGTATATCCAGATAAAGACTCTTCCTGACCGTACACAGGTTGCTACTCTAACTAGAAGGAACCCCTGTGAAGTCACTTCCTCGCCTACTCCTGGAAAGGGCCTGAGTTTCTGTGCCATGTTAACATTAGCTGTTCCTGTTTACAAACAGCTGTTTTGAAATTATAATAAGCAAGGTTTTTATTTTCCCCTCAGAGTCTTACTTTCTGTAGCTCAGCTGGCTTAAACTTAGTGTTGCTTCTTTTTGGCCTCTCACGTGCTGGGGTTACAGTTCTGTGCTACCACATGCAGCTGGTGTGGAGACAGACTGAATCCTGTCAGATCCCACACTGAAGAGATACCGAATTGCTGGTTCTTGTGCTTGCTTAGCATCACACTGGTGAAGTGAGGTACTGCCACACATGCTCCTCACGCTGGGCTGCTGGGTGAGACACACGGAATTGTTCTGCTTTAGTTTGGAGTAATTCTCTTTATAGCGTTGGTGACAGACAGTTCAGACTGCAGTTTTTATTTTTTTGCTGCATGTTTTTGTTTTGTTTTTAAACCAAGGCCTTGCAACATTAGGAATAGTTTAATAGGATTGTAAAAAATCCTCAAATGGAAGACTGCTAGAGTAAGAAGAAATCTGTGTACCTGAAGCAAAGTCATGGCACTACGTAGATGATGATAGCACAGTTAGAGCTCAGCTTGTGAAGTAAACATGTAGTTAAATATAAAAAAGGTTAAGTTGGTGGGTTTTCCCCTCGCCATTTCAGTGGTGTGGGTCCCGCTTATCTCTAGTTCCCATCAGTGAAAGAGAACATAGGTGAGATTTATCTCCCAGTTGATACAAATACGACATCATAATTTTGCACATGTTTAAGAACTACAAGTACATTTACAAAACTGTGTGTACTGAAATATTTTTAGTAATTCTCCTATTAAGATGAAGGGCATGGCAGCATCCATAAGCATGGCCTATGAAAAAAAGCACTGTTAAGGTATTTCATCTTGGGCGGGACAGATGACTCAGCAGTTAAGAGCGCTGACTGCTCTTCCTGGGGTCCTGAGTTCAAATCCCAGCAACCACATGGTGGCTCACAACCATCTGTAAAGAGATCCAGTGTCCTCTTCTGATGTGTCTGAAGACAGCTATAGTGTACTCATAGATAAATAAATCTTTAAAGGAAAAAAAGGTATTTAATCTTTGGAAAATTTGTACAAAGGTAAGCATTAAAAAATACCTCTGGTATCTGAGTATCTTCAAAATTAATACATTAAGAACATTTGGCGATGGCTTGGTGTCTGAGGTTGTGACACTGGAGGCAAATGGATCCAAATCTCAGCTTTCCTAGAAGCAGCTGACTGACGCTGTCTGGGCCCCACGTGCTCCAGCAGAGGTTGGGACTTTTATTTATCTCAAAGGTCTCTAAGGACTAGCTTTTGTATATAAAGGTCTCTAAGGATTGGCTTTTGTATATAAGGAGGTAGTACTTTAGAGCTGGGCGTGGTGACATATACCACGTCTAGTGTTGGGGAGAAAAGCTAGGGGGAATCTCGAGGTAGAAGTCAGCCTGGGTTAGAGAGTGAGACTGTATCTGAAAAAAGGGAGCAAGGTTTAGTGCCTGTGTTGTATAAAGTGCTGTTACTATTAGTGAGTAATGTTTAGGTTATTACCTCTGTTGTATGGTAGGAGTACATTGGGTGTCTGAGTGTGCTTGTTGCTAATCTCTGGTCGTGGCTCAGCCGGTTGTTAACAGTGTAGTACTATTCCCATTGTCATTAAGGTGTTTGTGTGGTGGGAGGGGGGATTCAAACCTATGAACACCATTTGTATATGAATTATTTGAAAGTATTTAATCTTTTAAATGGTATTTAGAATTGCATTAGTGTTGCAGAATCCGCACAGAAGCTCCCCTAAAGAAGGCAGTCAGAAGCCCCACTCTGGGAATGGAAATGTCTGCTAGCTGACTTTTATTAAGGTCCTGCTCATCTTTTGGTTGGGCACGTGGTAATCTCTCAGTGCTTTTCATGCATTAGAGTGATTTTGGTAAGTTGAGACAAAGGACCAAGTCACCACTGCTTCTGGCGTAGACTGTATGTGAAGTCCTTGGGAAGCCACCAGGGTAGCGTGAGACCCAGTCCCACTACCTTAGAGGTCCTCCAGCTGCTCCACCTCCTGTGGTCATCTGTTCCTGCTTCTACAGTTGTGTTCTCCCAAGTAATGCAGTCCAGTTAATAGACATGAGCTATTCTGACTTTATGCCTTTAAAAATGGAGTATTCTGAAGTTCTTCATGTTGATTCAGGACTAGAGTAGGTTAAGCTTTCCTTCTCGTAACTGGTTACACGTACACCAATGTTTTATTCTCCTGTTGATAACTGGACTTCTGTGTCTGGGACAGAGTGATCATTCTCCTACATGTCCTGGCGTGTGGGTGCTGGGACAAGTGCTTTTGGGTTGCACTGTAGACCGTGGAGCTGACCCTGTGCCTTCTGTGAGTAGGATCCATTGCTTCGTTCCTGCCATCTGCTATGTGTGTAGCTCTCCCTTCCTGTTGAGCCTGGGCATATTTGTTTCCAAGCCTTTCTATGTCTTAACAAAGTCTTCTCCATATTTAGGTACTTGGTCTCGTGTGTTTAGTTGTGTCTTTGCTCGGTCTATGTTTTCACTCTGTCATGGTGTCATGGCCTAATGACACCTATACCTCCAGCATCCAGAGCAAGACTGCAAGGCCAGCCTGGGCCACATACAAGACTTTACTGTGTTCTTGTAGGGTGATCTATAAACTAACCACAGTAAGCAAAGAAAGAGATGAAACAGTTTTTATTGCTAAATTATTACAAAGGCAGGTTGTTGAAGGTGGTTACAATTAATTTATGCTGCATGATTTCAAGATCTTTATCTCTACTCCATAACTAGGGGTTGGAGATTGGTCTGGGACTCCAGGAACCAGAATCATCAGGGTAGAAACCAGAACTTCAAACATAGTTCCACAGCCCGCTGAGCTTCAAGTGAGTGTTAAAATTAATTGGTCCCTTTGAGGAAGGTCTGGCTCAGAAGAAACAGGAACTAGTAGAGCTGTCCCTTGCTCACAGTGAATAGCCCCAGAAAGCAGCCACATCTAAGAGGACCTGAAGCTTTTGAATGAAAGCTTGTTTTGAAAGGTTCTGTTGTGAAGATTTGCTATCTGCTAGTGTTTAAGACCAAATTGCATAGCAATGCCATGAGGTCTAGGCATGAGACCAGCGGGTTATAAATATATAATATTCAGAATGACAGGCACTTAAAAACTAAGTAAAATACAAAAATAGATCATATTAATAGGAACTATTTAGTATTTAACAAGTTGTAAATCCAGGGTTTTTCCATTTATAAAAGGATCCTAGGAACTGAAGTGATGCTATCCAAATAAAGTGAACAATGCATTTTTATAGCTCTCATTCTGGGCCCCCAACAGTCTGAAGCAAAGACTTACCACAGAGCACCTAAAATAGCATTTGTAGATGGGTAGGCACGCTCTCACCCATTTCTGACTGTCTCCCTCCCAAGTCTCTGTGCCAGGGCATCCAAGGGTACACTCCACACGTGATTGTCGGTGTTCTAATCAGGTCAGTGTGCCTGTACGTCAGAGAAGTTGAAAACCCCTTAAGGAGTGGCTCTCCTTCCCACGCGCTCTGACCCCCGATGCCCAAGTGAGTTATGCTTCAGACTCTGCGCCTCTGTGGTCACTTGGACTTCCGCCAGTGTCATCTGCTTGATCGTTTAACAGTACATATTTTCCGTCATTGGTTAGTGGTACAGACAGCATTAATCGAGCCAGTGCTTCTGGATCCTGAAGTTAAAAGAGTTTAAGAGAGAGGGGAGAAAAAGCTTAAGATGCACTTGAACCCCTGTGGCTTGGCTTTCAGTGTTGTGTGCTGTAGCCCCATTCCTCCTAATGCTAGTCTGTGGGCTGTCATCTGCAGACTCGAGATAATGTCTACATTCCAGGGGGATTAATGGGTAATGCATACCTCCCTTCAGAGTCCCCATGGAACACATCGCTCCACAAAGCTTGCCTTGTGTACCTTTAGGGCCCTTTGGAGTTGGCAAAAGCTGTACAGGAACCCACTCTGTACCGTCCTCCTGCTCACTATTGCCCTTGCACAACAGATTGTGAGAAGCAGGCGTGTGCACTGCTGACCTAGAAACCTGGTCTCTGTCTACTCTGCAGCGCTTCCTGCTCTCCCAGGCAGACTGAAGCTTAACTCACCTAAAAGCTTTTTAGATGAATGGAAGGCTGAACTGTTAAGTAACATGGAGGTCTCGGTCTCTGCTCATGTCTAGTAAGTCCCTGTCTGGTGGCTGTCAGTGCTGCTGCCTGTCGCCAGCCTCTGGGGCTGGGTGCCAGTGCAGATGAATTAAGTATTGTGCCTTAGTTGGAAAGAGAGGATCTCTAGCGAGTTTGAGTGCAAGCGAGAGCATTAGTGAGGAGAAGCTGCAGCGGTGCTGTTTAATAAGAGGAAAGCTGTGTTACCAGACGGTCACCTGAGCTGACGGACCTCGTTAGGAAGCTTAAGAAACCCCCAAGAAACCTCCAAGAAACCCCCAAGCTTGAGCACAAAGTGGGTATCACTGTTTTGTTTTCTGTTTTGTTTTGGGGTGGTTTTTTTTTTCCTTGAATATCACTGTGTCTACAAATGTTATTGAACAAAATGGCTATTGAACCAGTCCTAAAATGCATCTTACCTTTTGAACCTCAATAATTTCTTTCCCCAAATTAATAGCATAACATATCTGTAAAAGACAAGAAAATAGTGTTTGGCAAAGGTAGACAGAGGTAAGCATTATAGAATTCCAGGAGCACAGTGAGAGAGGCCTGTCTGCTCACACCCAGAAGGGAAGGCAGGGTCTGCTGCCGGAGCCTTGTTCAGTGGCACTGTTAGGGCACAGGTAAGGGGAAGACCCCAGTTATCTGATGTCTGCAATTCTTAACAGGATGTTTTCCCCCTGCATGTTCATAAGCCCAGTGGTTAAAAGAAAGTACTTAATGACAAGACTGCTTTCAATGAATTCTAAGTACCACCTGAGTTCAGTGTTTTTCATACAAAGGAACACTTGATTTTTTTTTTTTTTAAAACTTGGCTTCTTCTGAGACTATTTTTCTATTTTTCTCTCTTTCTAATTTCTTTAAAACTGGTTCTCAACCTGTAGGTCACAACCCCTTTGGGGTTTAGCTAACCCTTTCATAGTGTCACCTAAGACCATCAGAAAACGGATATTTACGTTACAATTCATAACAGAAGCAAAATTATAGCTACCAAGTCTCAATCAAAGCACTTTGTGGTTGAGTCACCATAGCATGAGAAACTGTATTGTAAAGGGTTGAGAACCACTGCCTTCAAAGAACATATTAAAGTGCTTTTTAACATTTCATGATACCAAACAATTATATCTACTTATTAGGGTTGTCACCTTGTTAGACTGTATTCCGCCTGAACGGAGGCACCTGAACCAGGTGTCTGTATGGACAGTGAAAACCCAGACTCTCTAAAAGCAGCCTTACTGAGGGACAGACAAAATACCTTCTCGCCTTCTGAGTTGCTTTCAAAAATGTATGTGCTCAGAGACTCTTCTCCTGTAGACTCTGGCACTCGGATGACGAAGCCAACCAGCCTTTTGTTTTCTTGATGAGCAGCAAACTGTGTGACACTGGTGAGCTCAAACTTTTGGGGGGAGAGTGCAGAGGGAAGACAGGACAGGGGACAGAATGAATCATCACATAACGAATTTAAAAACGAACATTGTTTTCTATAGCAAAGTTGAAGATGTGCATAGCGGGTGGGATGGTCCTGGGGCTTGGCAGATTGTCCTGGGCATAGGTTGGTCTTCCGGGGCAGAGGAGAAGTGAGGTACAGCTCTAAACATAAAGATGCAGCAGGTACTTACACAGGCCCGTGACACTTGAGTCTGAGGATCTATCAACCTGAAATCGTAAGACAGGCATCACCATACGCGTTCTCCACAGACATTAAACCCCACAGATGTCCCATGTATGAAAAGTAAGGCCTGCTTGAGGGAAAGATAAGGCAGTCCTGTGTGACCCCGTGCTGTGGTTTCTACCCAAAGTACCTGGCGTGGAAGACTGCATAGCAGACAGGAAGTCAGTCCTACTGTGGTTTCTACTATCCTGATACATAACACAGTGGGCCTTCTGTACGGATACTCATTGGCAGCTTAGTCCTTAGGCGCTGAAACACCTTACCCTATGCAGTTTATTCAGAGAAAAGGAGAGTGGTGGGAATGGGAGGCCTGACCAAACTAATGTGTGGCTGTGACCAAAGAAGGCCATTGTGAGAGATGGGGATGGCTCAGCTGGTTAAGAGCCCTTGCTATGTGAGGCATCCAGTGTAGACATTAACAGCCACATGTGGTTGCATGTACCTGCCCCAGCCTTGAGTGGCTGGAGATGGGTTGATCCTGGGTGCTTGCTTCTGGCTCGGTGAGACTTAAGGACTACGCTGGCAAGCAACAGGATCAGACACCCGATGTCTGTCTCTGGCCTCCACATGTGCCCAAAGGGCACCGAACACACAGAAATAATACATCTCTAATGCCTTCCAAAAACACACTTCATTTTGTCTGAGAATGCTGATGTTTGCTGGCAAGGCATTACTGAATCACTCGCTACTGTTGTAGATGATACAGTGCTATTATGGACTTCTGGTGTTAAAATTAATTGGCGTATGGTGTACTTTTTGAGGGATTGACGCAAATTTTTACAGGTGAAAGTAAACTGACAGTTTGTAAAAATGTCTAGAATAAGCAAATATGCAGAGATAGTTCTAGATTTTAAGCATGTGTCAATTTCTTCAGAAGCTTTTTTTAAAGACAGGGTTTTATTTGTAAATCTTAATTCTCAGGAATGAGGTCCCTAACAAGTTTTTTTGTTTTGTTTTTGTTTTTTAAGGAGATTTTAAAAATGGAGTAGGCTGGGGCTCACTGAGCTCATTTCCTGCCTGCTTATTTTGATCCCTGGAATTGACTCACCAGAGTTGTCCTCTGGCCTCCTGTAGAGTGTGCACACACACAGTTACTCAAGAGTGAAGTAGGTCCTGGCTGCCTTTGTCCTGCTGGCATGCACTAAGTGCTGCCAGGGTGCTCCTTCTCAGAGCAGGCCGGGGTTGAGGACTGAGGAGACGTCACACCAGCCACAGGCCTAGGCACAGCAGCTAAACCAGTGCTCCCCCAACTCCATCTAAACCAGGGCTCCCCACCTAACTCAGTCTAAACCAGGGCTCCCCACCTAACTCAGTCTAAACCAGGGCTCCCCACCTAACTCAGTCTAAACCAGGGCTCCACACCTAACTCAGTCTAAACCAGGGCTCCACACCTAACTCACTCTAAACCAGGGCTCCACACCTAACTCACTCTAAACCAGGGCTCCCCACCTAACTCAGTCTAAACCAGGGCTCCACACCTAACTCAGTCTAAACCAGTGCTCCCACCTAACTCACTCTAAACCAGTGCTCCCACCTAACTCACTCTAAACCAGGGCTCCACACCTAACTCAGTCTAAACCAGTGCTCCCACCTAACTCACTCTAAACCAGGGCTCCACACCTTACTCACTCTAAACCAGGGCTCCACACCTAACTCAGTCTAAACCAGTGCTCCCACCTAACTCACTCTAAACCAGTGCTCCCACCTAACTCACTCTAAACCAGGGCTCCACACCTAACTCACTCTAAACCAGTGCTCCACACCTAACACACTCTAAACCAGTGCTCCCACCTAACTCACTCTAAACCAGGGCTCCCACCTAACTCACTCTAAACCAGGGCTCCACACCTAACTCAGTCTAAACCAGGGCTCCACACCTAACTCAGTCTAAACCAGGGCTCCACACCTAACTCACTCTAAACCAGGGCTCCACACCTAACTCACTCTAAACCAGGGCTCTACACCTAACTCACTCTAAACCAGGGCTCCCACCTAACTCACTCTAAACCAGGGCTCCCACCTAACTCGCTCTAAACCAGGGCTCCCACCTAACTCACTCTAAACCAGGGCTCCCACCTAACTCACTCTAAACCAGGGCTCCACACCTAACTCACTCTAAACCAGTGCTCCCACCTAACTCACTCTAAACCAGGGCTCCACACCTAACTCAGTCTAAACCAGTGCTCCACACCTAACACACTCTAAACCAGTGCTCCCACCTAACTCACTCTAAACCAGGGCTCCACACCTAACTCAGTCTAAACCAGGGCTCCCCACCTAACTCAGTCTAAACCAGGGCTCCCCACCTAACTCACTCTAAACCAGGGCTCCACACCTAACTCACTCTAAACCAGGGCTCCCCACCTAACTCAGTCTAAACCAGGGCTCCACACCTAACTCAGTCTAAACCAGTGCTCCCACCTAACTCAGTCTAAACCAGTGCTCCCACCTAACTCACTCTAAACCAGGGCTCCACACCTAACTCAGTCTAAACCAGTGCTCCCACCTAACTCACTCTAAACCAGTGCTCCACACCTAACTCACTCTAAACCAGGGCTCCACACCTAACTCAGTCTAAACCAGGGCTCCACACCTAACTCACTCTAAACCAGGGCTCCACACCTAACTCACTCTAAACCAGGGCTCCACACCTAACACACTCTAAACCAGGGCTCCCCACCTAACTCACTCTAAACCAGGGCTCCACACCTAACTCACTCTAAACCAGGGCTCCACACCTAACTCACTCTAAACCAGGGCTCCACACCTAACTCACTCTAAATCAGGGCTCCACACCTAACTCAATCTAAACCAGGGCTCCACACCTAACTCAGTCTAAACCAGTGCTCCCACCTAACTCACTCTAAACCAGGGCTCCACACCTAACTCACTCTAAACCAGGGCTCCACACCTAACTCACTCTAAACCAGGGCTCCACACCTAACTCACTCTAAACCAGGGCTCCCACCTAACTCACTCTAAACCAGGGCTCCACACCTAACTCACTCTAAACCAGGGCTCCACACCTAACACAAGCAACCACCCTGCTGAGGGGAAGGAACAGGTAACTGACTTGGCTCTGTATCTGTCACCACATAGATATGTAATGAATATGGAATGAACCTAAAAAACTGACTGCAGACAAAACATGTGCCCAACCAAGTAGGCAGCATGTGTTGTGTGGCTGCACACTGGACAGTTCACGTGTAACAGCCTATGCCTGGAGCCTGACCTCACAGGTTCCTGCTTAGCTGCACATGGACACTGTGTGGCTTCGTTTTAGACAGATTCCTACTCTGTGTTGCTAATTTCTAAAAACAATACTCTGAGATGACACGATGACTGCATAGCAGTGACATCATGGGGGACAGTCCTAACCTGAAAACTTGGGTTAGAAATGTAGTGAAAATTCCACACCATGAAACCTTGTTTCTCGTAAAAAAAATATTATTAGAATACTTTGTATACTAACTGTGTATAAGGTACAGATGAAACAAATTTTATGTGTAAAGTTGTTGGGCTCCATCTCCAGGATACCTCATTATATATACGTAAAAATAATTTGAAAGAGAAGAAAAACAAGAAACAAAGTGAGGAAGAGTGCCAGCCCCTAGTATTTCAGGTAAGGAATAATCTATATTCACTCATGTAGGATGGTGTCATTATGTGCAAGGCAGGTCCAGGATAAGGCGAAGCCTATCACTGGATGGGAAGGAAGTGTAGGCGGGAGGGGAGGGGAAGCAGGAGATCAAGATGGAGTCGATGGAGGAGGATGGTTCAGATTCAGGTGAACTAGATCAATTTTCTGTTGTTGTGGTAGGTGGTTATATCTTTATCAACTGATGGTGAATTTATTGTATGGATTGAGAATTTAATATATAAATCTAATTGCTAAATTACTAGTTTCTGGAACTGATTTTACCAGGCTCAAGAGGACAGTGTGAAAGGAATGGCTGAAAGGTAGTTGGAGCGGGCAGATCTGGTTTTGTTGCCTGTGTGGAGTAACATGCAGGGTCCGCAGAAGGAGAAGTAAGTGTGCGTGTGTGCATGCACCAGGCGTGGTAACTACCGCCTAGGGGGCCGTGCGGAGAGGATGACTAAAAGGGAGACAGCCTGGAGAGGGCGGCTTGCGGACCGTGTAGCCGTTGGAGCAAGCAGATCTGGTTCACAGGAACTGATAGAAAACCTCCCTTTTTAACTTTTACCACAACACACTAATAACAATAGGGATCTGAAGGCGGTTCTTGCTGGCTCCAGTCCTCCTGATCCCACCTCCCTTGTGCATGGATCGCATATGTGTATCGCCACGCCTCGCCAGTTCTGCCTCAGAATGTATCTTTACTCTACACATCAAATGCAGAGAGGACGTGGGTAACATTCCAGATGGGTCAGTGTGAGAGCCTGAGGTGAACGGACATACCTCAGAGTCTGACTGGTAACCATCAGGTGGGACTCCGTGGTGCGGAAGATGTTGTGAATAGCCCGAGCAGCCAGTACTTGTCGCATCGCTTCATAAATCACTTCCGTAGTGCTGTCTGTCTTAACTGCCATCGATCCCAAAAACCGAACGATGAACATCTGCTGCAAGAGAGAGTCTGCAAGAGAGCATGCTCTGCTGGTCACATGACCACGGGCACACCACCAACACCAAGAGCCCGGAACCTGCCATCCATTCACAGGCCCAGCAATGAAAGCTCTGACCCCTTATTGTCTGTCTCATCTGTCTGGAGCTCCCACAGATGTGCCCTTGGTTTTCCAGCTATAAAATGCTACGTGGTGACAGATGAACATCCTCTGTCACTCAGTCAGCCTTTCCCACTACCTCTCAGACTCCCTGGTCGGGGAACAGTTCGGACAAATCAGATGTATTGCCAGGCCACACCTAACACTTTGTCCATACACATATTTATTACCACACAGCCAAAGTCACACCCCATATATGAATGGAAAGTGTAATTTGCTCACTGTCAAGACTGCCAATTTGTAAGTATGTGGCTTTGACACCACCCTCCCCTCAAATACTCAGAGTAGACCCCAGGCGTTGTGCACATTAAGCAAGTATTCTACTCCTGGGCTACATCCCCAGCCCTCAGAAGTCCTAAACTCAGGGCTTTTTATTTTTTTAAGCTAATGTTTCCTTATGCATTTACTGGTTAACTGATTTATCAGGACCTTTTCTTCTAAAGCTAACCTTTCCTCATTCATTCATTCATTCGAGATGGTGTTTTGCCTATAGGTATGTTAGTGTACCACATGCATACAGTGCCCTTGGAGGCCAGAACAGGATATCTGGTCCCATGGCTTCTTGTCAGCCATGTGGGTACTGAACCCAGGTCTTTTGAAGAGCAACCAGTCCTCTTAACCACTGAGCCATCTCTATATCCACTCACCAGCCCCTTGCCTACCCCCAAATAGTGGGTACTATAGGCCTGTGCCGTAGGCCAGGTTTGGCAGTGGCACAGTCTGAAAGGACCTAGCAATAAATGAAAGATGATTAGAAGACTTCATCCTTGTTTACAAAGCTAACATGCTAAAACATGCTACATGTGGTGTGAGGGGGCCTTTTTCTTTCTTAAGACAGGGTTTCTCTGTGTGGCCCTGGCTATCCTGGACTTGGCTTTGAACTCAAGAGATCTGCCTGCCTCTGCCTCCTGAGTGCTCGGATTAAAGGTGTGAGCCACCATGCCCAGGCCTGGAGTTTTACATAAATAGTTTTATTGGAGACAGGATCCTGCTACATAGACTAGGTTGGTCTTGAACCCAGTGACTCCTGTCAAGTCTTAGCAGTTCTGGGATTATTGGACACAGCCCATCAAACCCAGCTGAATCTGAAATACTTCTATGTGGGCTGTGCAAAGTCAGCTAGGTACACGGCGTTAGGCAGAGTCATTTCTAAAGCACGGGCTGTTAATAAAACAAAAACTTTGTGTAGCCAAATCTTTTTTAAAGGTTTACTTTTGTTTTTATGTGTATGGGCAGTGTTTGTGCCTGTGGAAGCCAAAGTGTTAATCTCTGGCTGCTAAAGGCACTTAGTTATAAGCAAGGATAGAGGTGCTGGTAGCCAAACCCAACTTGGAGTCCTCTGCAAGAACACTGAATGCTCTTAACTCCTGAGTCTTCTCTCTAGCAATGTTCATGCAAATTTAAAATAATTTTCTATGTGTACATGCCCCTTGCGTGCCTAGTACACGTAGAGGCCAGAAGAGGGCATTGGAGCCTCTGCTGCTGGGCTCACGAATGGTTGTGAGCCGCCATGTTGCTCATGGGAATTGAAAGCAGCCCTGGCCCCTCTGTAGAAGCAGCAAATGACCCCTGAGCCATCACTCCCTCCGTCTCTTGCTTGGCTCCTTCTGTAAATTCTTAAGTACTGTTAAACTTGAAGGGAGTCCTTGCAAAGAGTTCTATCCTAGAGACGGTGTGAGACTCCCATCAAGAAGCCATATCAGAGTTCTTGCCAGGCTTCTTCACATTACTTGACATTGTCCTGGCTCAGATCTCAAGATCCGCTTCATTACATTAGGTCTTGAATTCAGTACTCCTCTGTCTTAGCCCCCCTTATGATGGGATTACAGACGTTGGCTATCACTTCAGCTACAGAGATTCCACTTTAATTATGACCATTTTTTCTTCTTTGAAAAAATGCTCTATAGAGATATAAAAACAAATTAGACTTGATAGTGTTTCTGGGCAGGAATTTCAAACAGGGCATGGCCGGGCTAAAGCCAAGATCGCCTGCCTTTCTGTCCTAGTTTTCACAGAACCTGCTGCAGGGTGACATCTGAATTCCTAGGCTACACCTTGCTCTAGTACACGGCTTCTCACCTTCAGGACCTCTTCACTTGTACAGCCAGAGGAGCATGAGACGGGGCACTTACCTTCTGCGTCCGGAAATGAGTCATCCTCCGTCTCACCAAAAGGGTTGATGCGCCTGGGGGAACAGCCAGAGGTCAGTAGTCCTGACAGCTGCAGCTGACGAGACGCCTAGCGCCTGAACTCAGTCAGGACGGCATCTCAGCAGCAGGCTGGCGGTGAGTAAAGACACAGACAAATGGCTTTCACCTCCCAGACAGAACCACCTCAGGTGTTACCTGCTGCCTCTGTTCTGGTCAAGGAATTCCGTTGCAGGAAGTACAATGTCAAACTGAATGGGTGTCCCAGGTGCAATCAGTTCCTCTGTCTCAGGAATGCTGGCTGCTGCTTTGGGAACAATCTTGACATATCCTGTGTCTGAATTTTTTATGTTTTGACTAAAATATAAAAAGGAGAAAAATTTGATCAAAGTTCACCACTTGTTTAATGCTGATGTGACTTTTACATATTGAAACACAAAGGAGTCTCCAACCGTTAACAGTTTATCCTACAAATAAACCTTCCTCAACTGCACATCCTTGGCTAGACCTGTTCACTTCTTCATTGCTCACCATTGGTCCCTCTGTCGCTCCCCATTCTGGGCAAGTCTTGGGACGTACATACTAGTTTCTCCTTCAGAGATGGACTTTTTAGGAGTGAGGTGACAGCCAGCCCACAGTGACACATAGTAGATGACACACAGTAGGTACTGAAGACATGTTAGCTAAAAGAACAAAATATCTGGACCTAACATTGCAATCTGGCCATAATTATCTGAAAACACCCTTTCTACTCACTACAGCCACCACTCAAGACACTAAACATACCATGAGTTCCTCAGTCCTGTGTAGTTTCATTCCAGTGCTTATCCAACTCTCCCTTGCACCACCTCAGACTACACCAATGTGTCGGCCGTTCCTCTGTCCCTTCTCTGAATTCTGTGGTACTTTCAGTAAGTCACAGCGCCTGGTACCCGGTGTGCCTCCTGAGTGCTGTCCTGTGGCCCACACGGCTGGAGACAGCCCCAGAAGGTGGCATGCTACATGCGTGATGAGTGTTCTGCTTCTGTCTTGAGGCTAGAATGCTGTCATTCGACTTTACCCTTTAAAAATCCTTTTTAAGGCACCGTGTAAACTCCTCTGAAGGGCATGGAATGTCACAACATTTCCATCCCTTATGGAGTCTAGACCGTAAAAGGCCCTCCAGGATCTTTTCTCTTGGTATTTTTACATTAGCATTTTCTGTTTTCTCAAACATGTCATAACTGAATACTTCATGAGGACTGCAATGGCTACCTGACAGACTTCCATCCAGTGAAATGTGGATAGACACATAATGTCTCCAGCTTGCCTTCCCCACCACCCCTCTTCAGTTCATCCTGTGGATGATGCAGAACAATTTCTAAACCTGGTTCAGACTGTCGCCTCTTTTCTCAATCCTGAGCCTTGTAGGGGTTGAGTAGCCCACTCCTGTAATCGCTGAGCGGGAATTACCGAGGCTTTTTACAGTGACTCAAATCTATCTGGTAGCCTTACCTACCATTCCTTCTCATGGACCCAGTGCCAAGTGCCTGAATCCCAAAAAGCTATACAATTAATGAGTTTTCTAAGGACTCCCTTCTAGGCCATCTGCTGGAGTTCTTTCTACCTGACACTAAAAGACACAAACAGAATCTTGACTTTAATATGCCCTTAATGCCGTTCACACACGTAAGACAAACCTCTACTACCTGATTAACCGTGTGAGACCCGCTGAGACAGAAGGTGGGAGCTCTAGAAGCATCCTTAAGCAGTGCTTACGTGTGTGCATGGAAGTGCTCAGTTAACGACCGGGTGGGACCAGGTGTGGGACGGATACCTGTAACTCCGGCAGGTGGGAGGCTGGGGCGAGGAGGCCAGGTGCTTGATGCTCCCCTAACCCCGCTCCCACACAGCAGCAGAAGACACCCCAATTACTCAATACTAATAAATGACCGAAAGGCTTATTACAGCAATTACAGAAATTGTAGTCAAGTGGAAACTTAGATGCACGTCTGAACCTATGCATGTATGGAGAAGGCTTAGTCGGTACCATGGGCACACAGAAGGTGACATGGTGACAGTACCATGAAGCGAACACAAGGGGCACAAGGGCCCGTTAGCGAGGCAGTGAACATGGGCAGGGGTATTGCAATCAGATCTGAATACTGACTCCATTTCTCTGTGCTGTGAGTGTGAGCACATTACTAAGGTCTCTGCCATAACTATTGCTTATTCGTGGAGGCTTTCGAGAATGCATTTTAGATTTCTATACAGCGTGGCTCCACAATGCTATTTTCCTTGTTCTTTAGTTACCTGAAGTAGAAGCTTTCTTGTTTTTTCCCAAAGCTTGTAATCGGAGTCACCGCCTGAAGAGCCGTCTGATTCAACTTGATGGCTACTGCCTAAATGTAAGCCATAGGAGACAGGCTCAGTCCTGGAAGGGACGCCTACCTTGCAGGTAGAGTGCAGGAAGTTGTTAATTACCTCTGGGTTGTCTGTCAGGTAGATCTGCCTGGAGATATTGTTTATTGCACATATCCACTGTGGAGGACATTAGAAAGAATCCCAGTTACACACATGCACATACATGCATACACAGGCGCACACAAAGAGAGAGGGTGGGGGAACAGAGGGGAGGGGAGGGGAGGAGAGGGGAGGGAGAGAGAGGGAGACAAATAGACATGAAGCAGACAAAGCTTTACCTCTTCATATTCCTTTCTGCTCTCTGCCTGGAGAATTATCCCCCTGAAATAAACAAGATGTAAGGAAAAGACCTGGTAGAGCAGAGTCCCTGAAAGCGGTAAGGCCATCGCAAAGGTAGAGTGCTTCCTGGCCTTAGGAAGTGAGCAACGTTCATTGTAACAACTTGACACCAGGAAAGCAGCATTCTGGGTCAGAAGGAAAATGGGGTTCAGACCTGGCTCTCCTACCAGCGCACTACACCATCTAGCCTCAGCGTCGTCCTCTGCAGAGAAGGCTGGACTTCACCATCTAGCCTAGGACTGTAGTGGGGACTGTCTCAATCCTCTTCTTAGATGATGACAGGACAGTATGCGCCCTTCTCAAAGATGCACCTTGGTATCTAAGAACTCAGAGTTCACCTTCACGATGGCCTTACTCTTTCAAGGATTCTGCTCCACCAGTTCCTTTGTTCCTTATAACTATGGCAGAGCAACACAGACACCATTTCTGTTTCGTATCTGAAGAGACTCAGGCCCAGGGATGCTCAGGAACCAAACGGGGCCACAAGAACCCGGCCATCTTAGTTATGAGCCACTGGCCACCGTTAGAGGAAGGACCGTGTCCAACTGCTCTACTAACTGGAAGAAGGGATGGCCACAGCTTCCCAGCATTTTACCGCCATGCAGCGGTATTTCTTTGGATGCGGAACTCTAAACACAAACTGAGACCACTACTCCAGACAGGAGGGGAGCCAGCAGGATGTAATCTACTGTGAGAACTCTAGGCTACCACATTTTGAGGTGTGAATTCTTTGGGTCCTAAGGTCCTAAGGTGTGGAGATCTCTCACACTTCTTGTTCTGGATATGAAATGGCCAACTGGGCAGTCTCCTGCCTGCTCTCCTTAGTCTTCCCCTGAGAGACCGGAGTCACAGCTTTCTCTTCTACCTCTGCTGACAAACATCCGCATCTACACTGGCTGGATATAGACACGCATCTCTCCTCCCAGAACTCAGAGCTGGCTCCGCACTGGGGCTTCTGAACGAGGTGAACTGGACCAGTCCCCTGCATCAGTTTACAGAGAACAGAAAACCATTCTCTGGAAGAACAGGGGCTGAACTGCGGCTCCTGTGGAGGACTGGCACATGGGAACTAAAGCTAGCAGCCTGCGGTAAGGGCACTTCCTACACTGTCCTCCCAAATAAGATATGAGGCATACGGTTTGCCACTGGGCGTGGAGATCTGGAAGCAGTATCGTCGGTCTTCGCAATCCACCGCCATCACAGAGCAGTTGTCCAGGTCCTGAATCAAGCCTCCAGCCACAGCTCCCCTAGGCTGGCACATGAGGTTCCCGCCTTGGGTGAAGAAGTACAGCCTTTCCCATGTGGTGGTGACCAGTCCCGTCTTGCTGTGGGAATTGAGTGTGAAGGTTCATTAACACTAGGGCCTGGGGACAGCAACCCCATCCCATCTGCCTGTTCCTAGGAAATGACAGCACTTCAGAAACGCCTTTGCTTTACGAGAACACTTGAAACTCGCTTTGTCAACAGCGGCAGAAATACACTTCGCTTAGTCATGGGGAAGACTGGCTCCATGAGGAAGGACAGCACCAACGCCAGCTGTGCAGGCATGAATGCTTACCCCTCCCCCCGAGTGTGGCCAAGCTAGGCTTCCACACCCACCAGCCTTAACTAGAATCTGCCCATCACAATTAGGAACTGAGAGCCTCGTTTCTCTGGGATGTAGAACTGAACCATACTGTTTCTACGTGTCACCAGGGTCACACACTACCTCTCCCCCAGTCCTGGGGTCCATTCTCATTTGGTGGGCCATTTGGAAGAGGAAAAGACAGTTTCTTGGCAAAAGCTTCAAAATGTTAAGGACTTTTCCCCTACAGAACTAGTGGGTACTATAGTCTCCCAATGATGAGCCTGGGAAAGTTTCCTCCTGCAGAAAAGAGCGCCATTGCATCGGATAAGCCTACTGCTAAAAACATTTGGTTAATATTTGCTAAACAGCAGCCACATGCAGGGACTACGTGTGTCCTTCCAATAATGTTTTAATGGCAACTGTTAACACTGGAGGGGTCCCAGCACACCAGAACTTCATCAGCACAATGAGGCAGGTGCCACAGATGGAGGTCGTCTATATCCCAGCCAGGTCAGCCACCAATACCAGTGCTCTCCACTCTCCATGGCCACAGCCTTTTGGGGTCTTAGGAGCAGTTAGATCCGACAAACTTTTATTCCAGATGGACATTTAAAGAGAAGACCATGGCAGGTGTAATTCAATCTGGAGGGATTACCTGACCCTGGCTCTGTGGCACTGCTCTTACCCTGTAGCCAGCAGGGGTCAAGGGCTCAGTAGTTAGAGTGACAACATTTAAATGACCATGATGCCTAAACAAGGGTGGCCTGCAACCCCTGGAACCAGGGCGCTGACCCCAGGTTCTTATGCTTCGGTTCCTCAGCCACGTCTCGGTGCAGCTTGGAGCTGGGGCCCCATAAGCTTCCCAAGTCAAGCAGGAGTGGGGGTTCATCCTCTGTTGATCACTACCACACACAGCCCTTCCTGGCCACAGAGAAACAGGTTCTGGGGCTACCTCCCAGGGAAGGCTCAGTTCAGCACAGTGTATGGCATTCTTACTTTCTGAGATTGAGGTAGCCAGTCTTCTGGATGAGGTTCCTGTTGATCTGCGGTGTGGCCACATCGATGTCCGGAGTGTAAACAGACTCACTGACTGAAAGCAGCTCCTGCTGGGACACCCGCATCTTGTCGGCCTCGGCTTCCAGTTCCACCTGAATGCTTAAGACGGAAGGTTTCAGGTCAGCCACTCTCCATAGGCCGACTCACCACTCCTTCCGCAGGTGACAGGGCCTGCTTCACCACAGAAGCATCCTGCATTACAGATGGAGCCACCAGTTTCCCATGGAGCCACAGCTCTACCCTCTTTATGCCCAGAAAGCTGCATTACCAGAAGTGACATAAGCCACCATTCTAGAACAGCATTGTTTCGGGGGTACCACATTTAGCTCTGATGAACAGATCTTAGGAACTGATCTGTGAGTTCATCCTCAGGGTCCATGTACAGGTAGCCTACCAAAGCCTCCCTCCCCTGAGGAAAGGAACAGAACAATACTGCCTAGCTCAGGCTTTGAGAAGGCTGTGCGAGATAGGAATGACCAGGAAATACCAAGGTACAACAATAACTCAAAGCCAAGGCTTGTCCTAAGACAGTCACTATATGCCCTGAGATGGCACAGCTCACTGGTCAAGGACGGCTCATAGAGAACAAGGGCGCCAATGACCAGGCTCTGGTGTGACACCCTGGCTTCACATGCATGTACACATGTTGTTTCACATGCATGTACACATGATGATGTGTAGAAACTTGGAACTTTTGTGTGAAACAGGAGCTTTTTGTTTTGCCTCAGCAGACTCTCAGTACTGGGGTCCCACGTAGGTTGTAAAGTCTCAGAGGAAATCCCCAGATGGCCACACATCTGAAAATGCACACCAGAGATAAGGAGACCCACTTCACATGAGGTTACACGAAGACAGAGCCATGGCAGTCATTAGCTAGATGGATGTGTGCAGCAAAGTCCCAACGAGCCTTTCTTAAGGTCAGAGCTCAGGGTTTCCTCCTCTCCAAGCTTGGCCATTCCACCTAGCTCTCAGTTTGTTGGTGTGAGTGTCACGGGACTTCTCTACTGAGATGGTGGGGCTGGCACTATAGATCAAAACTCACTAGCTTAACCTGCTCTCTCCCCCTCCCCCTCCCCCTGTGTGTGTGTGTGTGTGTGTGTGTGTGTGTGTGTGTGTGTGTGTGTGTTTTAAGACAGGGTCTCACCATGTAGAATAGGCTGGCCTCAGACTCATGGAGTTTGCCTGCCTTTGCCTCCCAATTGCTGGGCTAAAGGTCTACACCACTGTGCCCAGGCATGGTGGAGACTGGAGTGGCAACACAACCACATACAGGGTTCTCAGAGGCAGTCAGTGGGCAGACCCACTGAGGTCCTTCAGACTGTGTGGAGAGAGTTGCCTCTTGAAAGCAGGGTATGTCCTCAGAGACATGCCCACATGCAGCAGTGTGACACCGGGCACACAAATCAGGTTTCAGTAGCTGTTTTGTTCTCTCAAGCCCCATACAGTCTCAAAAGCCTACACTAACCAGAAGCTCCCAAGACCCCAAAGACCACGGTAGAAAAGTAACCACTTCAGCTGCAACTCTCCAAAGCTGGCTGGGTTTTGTTTTAGAAGTGTTTTTCTAACATGCACACAGAAATATATCACCATGGGATTAAGGACTGAAAAAAGCCTAGTTCCTCAGGTGGCTGAAGCCATGCTGCCTTGTCTGGTCCTCGGCTGAGTTCTGAGAACCCGTGGGCACCTAGGCTACCACGTCTTCCCCACAGGAAGGCAATGCTGTAGTGCCAGCAGCAGAAAATGCCCGCGGCCTCCTGTGGGTGGGCCGCACCTGCGCACAGCGGGGCAGCAGAAGGTCCTCACAACTGACAGACAATGCTGGTGTTTACTCACAGGTGTGAAACTCAGGTGCTAGTGTCAGGCACAGCGATGCACACCTTTAACCCCAGCACTCTGGAGGCAGAGGCAGAGGCAGAGAGAGGCAGAGCAGAGGCGCCCAGGCCAGCCAGGGCTACAAAATGAAACCCTGCCTAAAAAACAAAGGACAAAGAAACGTCCTACTTGAGAGAGAACGGGCTGCTTACAGAATGGCAGGTTCTGTACTTTCCTCAGACATCCCCAGGACCAACCACACACGAGAAGAAAGGCATGTGGATTTCACGAGCTGCTTTCTAGCATCAGTGTGAGTCTGACCTGTGTCCTCCCTGCTGCTGGCCACTAGACAAGCTCAGGGTTTGGTACTGGTTCTTCAGGGTTTACCCTTCATGTTTAGAGACTCTGGTGGACTTGTGCCTGACTAAATTCCTCCTGGGTCTCTTCAGCTGTCTGAAATGTAACAGCATCGGGAAACCTTCTCATCTATTATTTCCACTCTGTGAATTTCCCTCTTTGGGGGCAGGGTGAGGTCCTGAAAGGTCTCGCGTGCTCCAGGCTGGCCTTCAACTCTGGCCTTCCTGTCTCCTCCTTCTACTACTTTGTATCTCTTAAACTATAGCACCCCCTCCCCAAACCCAACCCACACATCAATCTCGACAGATATTCAGAGTGACATATTCATGCTCTGGTGAAACTAGTCTGCAGATGTGGTCCATGAGCCACCTCAGAACTCCCGTCATGGGGTTGAGGAAGGGGGCAAGGCAGGAGCTGGGGCAGCCCTCCCAACCACTAAGCACAGGTAAGACCATCTGAGGAAAGTGATGGGGTTTTAAAGTGTGCACTCTATGGCTAGGGTAAACCAGTAAGACAGCTAGGACTCCCTGAAAAGTCAAAGCAATTCTGGTTTCTGATCCCATAATTCTAGAGGGAAAGCTAATCTACATCTCCTGCAGCTCACAGCTTGTGACACCCAGACATCAACAGAGGGGATTCCAACTGGACTCAGTGGGAGTACAAGTTTTCAGGCTGGGAGAGCCTGGCTTGCTACAGGGTGACAGCTCTGTTGACTTTCTAAAGGTGGAAGCCTCCCCTCCCAGAGAGGCTGACTCACTGGGAAGAGAGAAGGAACCCCATGCCTCGCCTGAGAGCAGCATTACCTCTGAACCATGTCTGTAACGGATGATAAGAAACCGTCCATACTTTTGGAGAACATCTCTGCTCCTTTCTTGAAAAAGTTAATCTGAAAGATACAATTGCAGTATTCTGAATGTCTGCTAGGAAGGTAACTGGCCAGTTCCCTAACTGGGAGAGACCTTGTGGGAACAACTGACAAGTTTGCTAGCCCCCTGCTGGCAATCAATCAGGCCACATCTCTCCATCTCCTACCTCCATCATGCTGTGGAGGATGCCCACATCTGTCAGTGGGGACGGTGGAGCCTGACAGCCTTGTGGTGCCTCCTTCAGGAGATACCAGAATAAACCGTACATGGCAACAGTCACACCGATCATCTTTGAAATGGCCACCAGGGCTTTCTCTTCTAGGAGTTCTAAGCCAGTTTCCACGTCCTGCACTAAGTGCAGAAGAGCCATGTGACAGATGCTCAGGCCCAGCAGGACAGACAGACATTTGATGGAGTCCAGCATGCGATGCCCACCCTTATCTGCCTGAGCACTCACTGAGCCATCACAGCATAGCTGTGAACTTAGGATACATGGACAGATGAATTGAGCTATGAGAAATGGGAAACGGGGCTACAGACTTTTAAAAGCCTCTTCCAACCACAGCACTAGAAGGGATCTGGCATCAAGCAGCTGCTAAAACCCGTGAGGCACATCTGCTCCCTGGGGTTCTGGGATGGATGCTTCTCTGCCTATGGGAAAGTGGCACCTACGAGACCCGGGAAGCTGGCATGAATCCACAGCTGCTGGGGTTTGGTGCTGAAGGACTTGCTTCCTGGGACACCAGGGAGATCCTCACAGCCCAGGTCTGGGTGCCCAGCACATGTGAAGGGTCAGGCACGGGAAAGAGAGAGTGTAAGACTGCAGCTGCCAACGCTGAAGAGTTCAGCCTTCTTCTCTTGTGAAGACTTTCCCTGCTGTGAAGACCTTAGCACCGGCTCCTCTGGGAGCTGGGTGTGGCCAGTGATGCTATCAGCAGTGTTGTGATATTCTTCCCTCTAATCTGAGAACTCCCCGGGAGTGTGTGCTCCTGTCCTTAGGTCAAGGAAGATGAGCGGGATTATCCCCACGTGTAAAACACACAGGAGGCTCTGGCCCGCTGACCTTTCAGATTAACATTGTGAAACCATTTGAATCCCTGCAATATTAAATACCAAATGGTGTTCATCAGTCAGTCTCCACCTTCTAGGACACTCATCAGTCTCCACCTTCTATGACACTCATCAGTCAGTCTCCATCTTCTATGACACTCATCAGTCAGTCTCCATCTTCTATGACACTCATCAGTCAGTCTCCACCTTCTATGACACTCATCAGTCAGTCTCCACCTTCTATGACACTCATCAGTCAGTCTCCACCTTCTATGACACTCATCAGTCAGTCTCCACCTTCTATGACACTCATCAGTCAGTCTCCACCTTCTATGACACTCATCAGCCAGTCTCCACCTTCTATGACACTCATCAGTCAGTCCCCATCTTCTATGACACTCATCAGTCAGTCCCCATCTTCTATGACACTCATCAGTCAGTCTCCATCTTCTATGACACTCATCAGTCAGTCCCCATCTTCTATGACACTCATCAGTCTCCACCTTCTATGACACTCATCAGTCAGTCTCCATCTTCTATGACACTCATCAGTCAGTCTCCATCTTCTATGACACTCATCAGTCAGTCTCCACCTTCTATGACACTCATCAGTCTCCACCTTCTATGACACTCATCAGTCAGTCCCCATCTTCTATGACACTCATCAGTCTCCATCTTCTATGACACTCATCAGTCAGTCTCCACCTTCTATGACACTCGTCAGTCAGTCCCCATCTTCTATGACACTCATCAGTCAGTCTCCATCTTCTATGACACTCATCAGTCAGTCCCCATCTTCTATTACACTCATCAGTCAGTCCCCATCTTCTATGACACTCATCAGTCTCCATCTTCTATGACACTCATCAGTCAGTCTCCACCTTCTATAACACTCATCAGTCAGTCTCCATCTTCTATGACACTCATCAGTCAGTCTCCATCTTCTATCACACTCATCAGTCTCCATCTTCTATGACACTCATCAGTCAGTCTCCATCTTCTATCACACTCATCAGTCTCCATCTTCTATGACACTCATCAGTCAGTCTCCACCTTCTACGACACTCATCAGTCAGTCTCCATCTTCTATGACACTCATCAGTCAGTCTCCACCTTCTATGACACTCATCAGTCAGTCTCCATCTTCTATGACACTCATCAGTCCCCACCTTCTATTACACTCATCAGTCAGTCCCCATCTTCTATGACACTCATCAGTCTCCATCTTCTATGACACTCATCAGTCAGTCTCCATCTTCTATGACACTCATCAGTCAGTCTCCATCTTCTATGACACCCATCAGTCCCCACCTTCTATGACACTCATCAGTCAGTCTCCACCTTCTATGACACTCATCAGTCAGTCCCCATCTTCTATGACACTCATCAGTCTCCATCTTCTATGACACTCATCAGTCAGTCTCCACCTTCTATGACACTCATCAGTCTCCACCTTCTATGACACTCATCAGTCAGTCTCCACCTTCTATGACACTCATCAGTCAGTCTCCATCTTCTATGACACTCATCAGTCCCCACCTTCTATTACACTCGTCAGTCAGTCCCCATCTTCTATGACACTCATCAGTCTCCATCTTCTATGACACTCATCAGTCAGTCTCCACCTTCTATGACACTCATCAGTCAGTCCCCATCTTCTATGACACTCATCAGTCAGTCTCCATCTTCTATGACACTCATCAGTCAGTCTCCACCTTCTATAACACTCATCAGTCAGTCTCCATCTTCTATGACACTCATCAGTCAGTCTCCATCTTCTATCACACTCATCAGTCTCCATCTTCTATGACACTCATCAGTCAGTCTCCATCTTCTATGACACTCATCAGTCAGTCTCCACCTTCTATGACACTCATCAGTCAGTCTCCATCTTCTATGACACTCATCAGTCAGTCTCCACCTTCTATGACACTCATCAGTCAGTCTCCATCTTCTATGACACTCATCAGTCAGTCTCCATCTTCTATGACACTCATCAGTCAGTCCCCACCTTCTATAACACTCATCAGTCAGTCTCCACCTTCTATGACACTCATCTGTCAGTCTCCACCTTCTATGACACTCATCAGTCTCCATCTTCTATGACACTCATCAGTCAGTCCCCATCTCTATTACACTCATCAGTCAGTCCCCATCTTCTATGACACTCATCAGTCAGTCTCCATCTTCTATGACACTCATCAGTCAGTCTCCACCTTCTATGACACTCATCAGTCAGTCTCCATCTTCTATGACACTCATCAGTCAGTCTCCATCTTCTATGACACCCATCAGTCCCCACCTTCTATGACACTCATCAGTCAGTCTCCACCTTCTATGACACTCATCAGTCAGTCTCCATCTTCTATGACACTCATCAGTCAGTCTCCATCTTCTATCACACTCATCAGTCAGTCTCCATCTTCTATGACACTCATCAGTCAGTCTCCATCTTCTATGACACCCATCAGTCCCCACCTTCTATGACACTCATCAGTCAGTCTCCATCTTCTATCACACTCATCAGTCTCCATCTTCTATGACACTCATCAGTCAGTCTCCATCTTCTATGACACTCATCAGTCTCCACCTTCTATGACACTCATCAGTCAGTCTCCATCTTCTATGACACTCATCAGTCAGTCTCCATCTTCTATGACACTCATCAGTCAGTCTCCATCTTCTATGACACTCATCAGTCAGTCTCCATCTTCTATGACACTCATCAGTCAGTCTCCATCTTCTATGACACTCATCAGTCAGTCTCCATCTTCTATGACACTCATCAGTCAGTGTCCATCTTCTATGACACTCCTCAGTCCCCACCTTCTCAGTCAGCCTCCGGCATCTGGGCCTCTGTTCTTCCCTGCTGGCCTCCTTTGCAGCATTGCTCTCAGCCTCTGGGTTGCTCTCCAGTTACTGTGAGCTCTCTGGGTCGACCCAATCCCAAACACAGGAAGTTACAGCCCCACTGCCTAACGCTTACCCTGCCAATACCACATGAGAGGTCACTTTCCGCCCGCCAGTATTTCACAGAGCTGTTGAGATGGCTCCGTGCACCTGTCACCAAGTCTGATGGCCTGAGCTTGGTCTGTAGACTCACATGATAGAAAGAACTGATTCCTCTTACTTCCACACGCATGCCATGGCATGTGTCGCACACACCCCGCAGCCCCACCCCCCAACATGGGATTTTGGAAAACCTATACAACTGATAAAACCCAGTGCTGAGGCTGGGGAAGAGAAATTGATTTCAAGTCTGTCTTCTGAGGACCAGAGAAGCTGAGGCAGGGGCAACCCACCTCCCTAAGTGGGTGATGAAGCCTGAGTAGTCTACTGGGCCTGCCAACAGCTGGGCTGTAGTGCTCACACACCATTAGCTGACACAGGCGGTGCCCAGAGTCAGTGCTACCCGAGGACTGAGGCAAAGCACATGCTTCTGAGTCAACAACAACGTACACCGTCAGGCAACACTCAGCTGGGAGATCTGTGTCTAAAGTGAGGAGAGTTCCCAGATGAACCATTTAGTGCCCCTCCCCAGTCTTCTGCCACAAGCACCTGAGGGCATAGCTCTGCCCTCCCAGGCTGGGACAGCCTGTGTTACAGCACCAAACTCCCTTCTTCTTCTCTCCTGTAGCTAATGTACAATCATTTAAAAAGCCTGACTAGGAGAGGTGGCATCGTCCTTGGCTGGGAGAAAGCATGGAGCCTGCTGCCATATCCCTTGGGTCCTCTGTGAAACTGTCCACCACCAAGCAAGCTCTGCAGCCTGCAGACAAGACACAAACCTTCCCTCTCCGTGTTCCTGGGCTTAATTAAGTGAGCAGGAACGGCTGTCCCAGCAAGGGCTGCCGGGGGACACATAGGACGTGATCACAGAGAGAAAAGCACAGTTCTCAAACATGGCTAGGACAGAGTCGGCACAGTGCCCATTCTGTGGAAGCCAGGGGTCTCCGATGAGGGCTGAAGGCCCCAACAGGACAGTGCTTAGTTTTGGGTCACCCATGTTTATTCAGATGACTGAGAGGCTACACTGCCCTAATTAAATTAATACCTCCGCAGGTGTAGCTGACTTCAGTGAACTCCTCAATCAACATGTAACAACTACGTCAGAAAGACAGACAGTCGTGGTTGGCTGCTTAAAGGTGCTCCGACATGCCCACCCTGTCCCTTAGAGAAGCTGATGAGGTATTCTTTTGAAATATATGTAATCTAAAAGCCGGAGATGCTCATGCGTGTTAAATTGGTAGCTGGTTCATAGATTATCAAATGGCCAAAGCTTCTGGTGCATTTGTCTTGTAATAAGGGCTGAGAGTCACGCAGGGGTAAGGCAGGGAAAGAAGGCTCATGCTGGCCCCTGCCACTCACCTGTGCCGTGGCAGCTGGGCCAGCGTCCCTAAACTGGAGCATCCCTAAGGCAGGTAATAGTGGCTCACTAACTAGGTGGGAGGAAGCTGACTAAATCCCCTGGAGACTTCAGAAAGTGCAGGTACAATTTCCCATGCCCCGGGAGGGAGGGAGCACACATGCAGTGGCATCCGGGACATACCATCTGCCAATGACCCAGCCAGGGCGAGCCTGACAGTGCAGGGTAGGAAAGGACCATGGATACCCCGGCTTCAAGCTGGGTATCCAGCCTGGGTGGGGTGGGCCTGTGGTGCCCGCTGTGAAAGCAATGTGTTACATACCCGGCTCTACACGGGCCACGTGACCCGGGCAGAAAGCAGAGCCAGGACTCGCTTTCTTGGAAGGCAGGCAGGCTCTTCCCTGAGGGAGGCCTGGGATGTGGCCATAGCTTCCTGAACATATGGCCTCACAGGTCGAGCCCAGCTGGAAGCTTCCTTAAGAGCTGAGCCCTAGGAACTTTCCCATGGTACTGTACATCTGTTTCCATGACGATGCCTTCATTTCTCCTGATTGCTTTCGGGTTCCTCTCGTGGGAAGGGGCTCCCCTACCTGTCCATGGGCAAAGCCTATGAGCGGCTCCATCATGGCTGCCCTCTTGCGGTACTGCAGTGCGTTCAGTGCACAGTAGTACTGAAGGGATGACAGATGCTGTTTCCGCCGGGCAGCTGCCACCTCCTTTGCAACGTCCGTCTTCACCTGGGGAGAGGGAAAGGCCTGGGAACTTTGCAGAGTACAAGCCTTCATCATAGACGTTTTCACAACTAGCATAATGGCAGAGATAAGGTTCCACCTTAGCTTGAAAAGGAATCCCAATGAAGCCGTCAAGGCAGCCACAGCACCTCAGTCCCTCAGACTGTGTGAGGCAGTCAATAAATACCCTGAGTGGCAGTGCCCAGTGATGACCTTTGGGAAAATGGGTCAGCAACACACATTTGGTTCATGCAAAAGTCTATATTCCCAGGAATTAATCTGGCTCAAGGAAATCATGAATGAAGAAAGAAGCATTTGTGTGAAGACAGATTCAGTTGCCTGGGGTAGCAAAACCCTGAGAGAGTGGGGGTTGATACATCAGCCAGCAGCTCAAGTTAGTCAGTGAGCAGTACAGGGGTCAGACAGCCGGACAGAGAGCCACGCCGAAGCCAATCAGCACATGATTGGAATTGACAGTGGCGACGAACCAGTGCTCGGAATTCTGACGGGGTCTACACACGAGGTGCAGAAAACAATGAAGGTCGGGATTCAGGAAAGAGGAAGAGCTCCACCACACAGCGGCAATGCGACACGTCCACAGAAGCCACAGAGGATATGACCGAAGGAACAAACACTCACCCTCTCGTTCTCCTTTCTCTTAGGGAGCCTGCTGTATTTTGCCATTGACAGGTCATGCTCTAAAAAGCAAAGACATTTGAGCATCAGGACGGGTCAGAAGGCAAGAACATTGGTTGTCTACCCTACCCCCATCACAGCCAAACGAAGCCCATGCACCAAGAAAGGAAAGATGCCTACCATTGCTGGCAAGTCCAAAGAGATCCTTCAAAGTGCTGACCTCTGAAAACAGAAGAGAAAGCGTGTTAGAGCAGAGGAGCCGCGGCCATGTGGGGCCAGGGTCTGCCTTCCTGAGAGGATAAGCGCACATGCTCTGTCCACAGCCCCTGGCCTGGTGGCTGCAGCAGCACTTCACACATGGGGGTCTGTAAGGAGACGACCCCTGGGCGTGGGTAGACAGGACACGGTCTGGTACTTGTCCTATATGCTGAAGCCCTCAACTGTCTGAGGCCATCTTCCCTTACATGTGGGACGGTACAGTTTCCTGTTGCCACCACTGTAGAAATCTGGCTTATTAATCACCAGTGGACATGGTGCTGGATCTAGTGAAAATGAAAACTGGTACACTGCACAGCCACAGCCAACACCGCTAACCATGACCCACAGCATGGCGACCCACCCGTCATGCACCAAGACGACTTAACAATCCCCAAACCAAACTGAAAGGTCACCAAGAGAATGGCGACTGCCCGAGAGGAAACCCTGGAGAGCACTGAGCAGACCCTGGAGGAGTCGCCATTCCTACCTTCTCACACAATCCACGCCAGAGTGTCAGACACAGAACACTTTACAGCCTCTACGCTGGTCTCGCTCTTTCCCTGCTGCTGGGCTGCTCTCTGCTCTTCCCTCCCTCATTTCGTTCTCTCTACTTTTACTCCTGTTAGAGCAGAGGTGTCTTCCAACAGCTTGCTAGTGTCTCACGCCTCCTCAGGTATACTGCTGCCGGGGCACAGATGAATGAAAGGCAGGAAAGGGGGCTGTGGTGGAGGCAGGAGGATCATGAGTTCAAGGCCAGCTTAAACCAAATATTTAAGGGACCGGAGAGACAGCTCAGTGGCTAAAAGCACTTGCTGCTCTTCTAGAGGGCTCGGGTGGGGTCCTAGCACATAGATGGAGGCTCACACATCTGCAACTCCAGCTCCAGAGCACCCGATGCCCCTTTCTGACCTCTGGAGACCCCAGGCACACATGTCAGGGAAAGCATCCGTATATAAAAATCAAACTAGTTTAAAATGAAAAGGCAGGCTAAGGCACTGTGTAAGCAGACTGAGGCTGGATTCACATCTGGCTGGGCCCAAGTGCTTCCCATTTCTGTCTTTGTGTCATGAGAACAGGGTGATTTGATGAGGTCTTCATAGGTAAGAAACATTTGTTTCTACTAACTGAGACTTTTTATTCCCCTTTGCAAAAGAATGGCCATTCTAAGCACTGTAAACTCAAATCCTAGACCTCAGAGGTTGGTAAGGAAGGCCACTGTCAGGAGGGCTGCTGGACATGCTCAGTCTAGGCTGCGCACCCGCACTCCGCCCCCTGACACACAGGGGACAGACCTGCAGTCTGGCAGGCACATTACTTCTGTTTTGCTTTTAACTGTTTTGAGGCAAGGTCTCGCGTAAGCTAGGCTGGCCTCCCGCCTGGTCTGTGGCAGAAGGCGACCGCGACTGACCGTGTCTCTCAGGTGCTGGGATCGCAGCTGTGCACCATCAACCCAGTTTATTACTTGGTATTTTTAAATTATGAGGTATTAGGGCTGACAAAGGAGCACTGGGCGGGGCTTAGAGCAGTTCAATCACGGTCACAACCTCAGGCGACAGACACAAGGTCAGCCAGGGGGAATCCCATTTTCGTCTTTACGTTTACTATAGCTTCTCTCCCTAGAAGAGAGTGTCAGACTACATGTATTTTAAATTGAGGTGATTATTTTTTATGAGCATGGGTGTCTTGCATGCATGGCTGTCTGTGTATCGTGTGCATGCCTGGTGCCCACGGAGGCCAGAAGGCAGTGCTGGATCTCCTGGAACTAGAGTTATAGACAGTAGGCCACCATTTGGGTCCTGGGAACCAAACCTAGGTCCTTTTCAAAAGCAGCCATTGCTCCTAACCACTGAGCCACTTCTTCAGCCCCAATGCTGGTGTGTGTTAATTAAGGTTGTGTTTTTCTGTTTTATTTGTGTTTAGACATTCTTCTTATAGACAGTTCTTTTTTGGTTTGTTTGTATGTATGTTTTTCTTTTTTTCTAACATGGAATGTTTCACAAATTCTCATGCCTTTGCACAGGGGCCTGCAATCATCTCTACAATAATCATACACAAGTCTTTACTGTCTAGGTAATAAATGAAATTAAGGTCACCAAAATTAGAGCATTTTGATTCACTTCTCTATTACCAATTTTTTTCTCCAGAATAGTGAATTTTTACTATTCAATTGGACTCCTTTTGATTTCAAATACATCTAAAATCATGGTACGTTTCTACTTCAGTTTAGGAACTGAAATTCGCTCCGAAGGCTACTCAAGAGGGCACCACTGAGACTTCCTCACTCACCACTGGGCATGAGCTTCATGGGAGTGTGCTCACAGCAGTACCCCAGGAGCCCAAGTGCTCACATCTGCCCCCTCATCCCCCACAGAGAACGCCAGCACCGCCCACCCTCCGAGCGTCCACCTCACAGCCCAAAGTGTCCCTGCTTCTCTAGAACCGCAGCCTCCACCCAGGCACCTCTATCTCCCTACAAAGTCTACATCGCACTCAGACCACCACACCCAGGAGGCCCGAGACCTGGGCCCACGAAGTCGCCAGGCCTCTGGAGTGTGCTCTCTCCAGTCCTTGGCCATCCCTTCTGCAGCCACACTGCATGACATTACGTGGATCTGCCGCCGTGGCTGCATTATTTGCCCGTGGCCTCCCTTAGGTGAGCCAGGAATGCACAGAACCAAGAAAGGTTTTGCTGAATGAAGCTGCTTTAAGAGCATTCTCGACAGCCAGGTGTTGAGAGGAATGGATGCAAGTGAGAATTACCGGGAAGTAAATGAACATTCAGAAGGTAACTGCCCTGGCCCTGCTACTTTACCTGTGAGATCCTTCTCTCGGAACTGTATAACAGGGAGAACCATAGTGTCTGCCAGTTGCTTGGCCAGCTCTGAGTGGAGACCATTGAGCTGAAAGCAAAAGAACTTAGTTGAGAGAACTATACCCATTATTACCCATCCTGCACTTCAGCAGGCGATCAGCACAGACACTCCTGTGTGCCCAAGTGGCTCAGCTGGAAGCTCTCAAATGCACGCCCCAGTACATGAATGAGGCAGGCCGGGAGTCATGACGGTGAAAGGCAGGGCTGTTGACTGTAGCATCAGCGAAGCTTGCTAAAGGCGTCTCTGTGCAAACCCTAGCTGCTCCGTATTCTCAAACCAGGCCGCACCCTCCTAGAGACCACACATCACATTGGCTGGCACTGACTGCAAGCTGCTGGCAGGACTTACCACCTCACCGGGCCTGCCAGCGACCTCGCTCACAAGGGCGATAGCCACACCCGAAAAACCAGCCTGCTGGGAACTGGTTAGGGTTGGCCCGACCTCACGACCAGCAGAGGGCCAGGAGATCCGTGGAGGGGACAGAGGATGGTAGTGTCTGTGTGCCAGCTTCCCATCCTGTACGCCATGAGCTTTCACTCACCCTATGATCCTAATTTGACTCAAGGCCAACAATTCTCTAAATTCCAATCACAAATGACTGGACGGGGGCTGTAACCATGGCCAGGAGGAAAACCAAGCTTCCTCCGCAGCCCAGCACTCAGTGTGCTCTGTGTGTCACAGTGCTGCCCAAGTGCACAATCTACAGACCAGGCACCAGCGATGGCCAGGGGAAGGGGCTGTCCCTAGTGCTGGCGGCTACGGCGAGCAACTCATGGTCACGTTTGGAGTCAGCAAGGCTGCCTTCAACAGTGACGGCAACATGCGTGCTGCTACCCTGTGCATAATGCACCTCTCCTACAGGGTTTGTCCTCTGGGGTAACAGGTGAAAGGTCTAAGGTCAGCCCTCCGCTAGGCCTGGGAACACCATTAACGCTGTTATCCCAGCCCAGATGTAGAGTGGTGACTCTTCATCTGAGAGCAGTACAAGAAGACGGCCGTACCGGGAAGTGCCACTGGGGTTGGAGGGCTGGGGGTTCCTAGAGTGATTACAGTAAAAATTTAATGTTTCTTATCAACGGCTAACCGAGTATCAGCTAGCACTCCTACCGTGGGGGCTCTGGGCTCAAACAGACATTAAGCAAGCAGGAAAGTGACCGAGCATGTCAGGACTCCTGCCTGACCTTTCTCTTCCTCGGGGTGGAATTCGTGTCATTTGCCTTTTGTGTGGCATGAGCGATGCACCGGCTGCTGATGTCTAACCACATGTAGCTTTGCTGAGGACACACAGAGAGCTCCATCCTGTGCTTCAAAATGCTGACAGGGACCGGTGACGCCCTCTGTGAGGATAAGGAACCCACAGGCAATCTCTGTACGGCTCACAACAAAGGTCTCACTCCAACACATTCTATTAAATGTGCCGTATGCCTCGCTCCTGCCGGCTCGGTCATCTCCTTCCAGGGCCAGCTGGCTCATCTTGAAAATTCTCCTGGTTCTGGTACAGGCGGAGGAAACTACCTCAGAAGTGATTCTCTTCTCAAACCTCGGTCCATTTGGCAGCAGCTTCAGACGCCAGGAGGCTTGTGTGAACTCTGACCCTACAGACCCCTTGACACTACCTACCCGTGACTCACACCCGCCAAGGGACCCAGAAGGCAGTGAGTAGCAGCCGTAAGCTGGGTGTCCCAGCCAATCTTCTGACCACCAGCCTCATTCGCCCAGTGACTGACTCTCTTCTACGTATGGACACGTGATTTGGGGAGATGTCTACTGCCTCCCCGAGGTATTTATTCACAATTAGTAATTGTAAAATTGAGTAGGATAAAAAACTCTTCACACCTCTCGAACATTACTTTGCTGCCCTTTTTAAATAGATTCTATACCCTTTCGACATATGTTTTACATTATTGTGTGTTCGTGTGCATGTGCACAACAGTGTATCTATGGAGTCAGTTCTCCTTCTACTGTGGTGGTGTGCCCTTACCCATAGGGCCGGCTCACTGGTCTGTTGACATATTTTAAAGAGACCTCAGAGCAGGAGTGACAAGCGGGATGGTTAATCATGACTACCAATTTGATAGGGCTGTGATCATTGTAGAAATAAACCTTTACGCATGTCTGTGATGACGTTTCTAGATTGGTTTAGCTAAGAGAGGAGGAGCTTCCCGACTGTAACCCTGGCACGTGGGTCTCTAGAGAGGTAGGAGGCTCTGTGCCCCTCCCTACACCTTGCCAACGTGTCACCACGTTCAGCTGGTCATTGTGTACTCTGATATCTTAATACGACTGGTAAGCACAGCGAGTCCTGAGTTATGAGCCACTCCCACAAATTACTAACCTCCAACTTTAGCCAGTCAGTCAGAAGCACCAGAAGCCTGGGACTTAACAACTGGGGCCCAAGAGTCAGGGCGGTTTTGGAGGACTACGCCATTACCCTGTGGGACCCTGGGGGCTCTTCAGGGGTTGCAGAACAGCCAGAGAAACATTTCAGTGTCTTTTCCTCATGGTTCAATGAGACAATAAAAAGCTCAGAACCAATGGCCAGTTAACTGTCCCTCTCCAGTGCCTCCCACAAACCTCTCCACAGCACAGGTGACAGCAGTGGTGAGGGGAGCAGCTGCAGCTGGTACAGTTCTACATGGGTGTCAGAACCCACAATTACCGTGGCTCAGTGCCTGGCCACTACAGCTCTTTTCTCTTTTCTCCACATGGTTATTGTGACAGCCACACTGCTGGGGCTTTAAAAGCTGGAGTTCATCGTGCTTCTCAGTGGTGCACAAGGGTCTTTTGGTACCAGCGGTGCTGGAGCTCTGAGGAGTTTATTTTAAAGAGTGATGACGTTAAACCCATGCTAGGCAGATATTGTTCCCCTGGGCCACATCCCCAGACCACTTATGATTTTTACAGCTAAGATTTATGCAACTTCCTATAACCATGGTTTCCCACACATACAATAAAAGGTGTATGAAATCTTTTGCAGTGGGTTGAATTGGGTCCCCCTCAAAGAACACAACCATCTAGAACCCAGGTTGTGGAAACAGAGTCTTGGCAAATGTAGCCAGGAAAAGGAAAGAACCCTGAACTTCTAGGTGGTCCCTGAGTTCAGGGACAGTATCTTTATAACAAAAGATACAGACAGAAGATGAGAACACAGGCGGCAGGAAGGCCATGATACATCAGTCAGACGTGGGGGATGTTGCCACAAGCCAAGCCAAGCAGAAGCCACCAGGAGCCAAGAGGGAAGGAAGGACTCCATCTAGGTTACAGGATGTGGCCTTGTGGGTTACTTGGGATGGTCTTCTGACTTCCAAAGCTTCAAAACAACGAACTCCTACTGTTTGCAGCTATCTAGGTATAGAGGGAGACACACCACGGCAGGCCAACAAACCAGGAAACTGAATGCCTGGAGGCCCTCGTGGTCTATTTTCCCTCCAAATCACAATTACGGTGTTACTACCACCTCTGTTTTGGAACAAGCCTCAGAAATCCGAGGTATTTTAAGATACGCAGGGCTCAAACCAGATGAAAGAAGGTTCGTAAAGAAAAATTTCCACGTCTTACCTCATCCATCACTTTGGAAAAATAATGTAGTGTAGAAATTACTTCTTCGTCGCCTTTGCCCAGTGCAAAATTCTAGAACAGAGAGAGTTAAATGAATGCAGGAATTCACTCCGGAAACTCACCCCCAAACTCCATGCTGGCACCCACTTCCTTCCTTCTCCCAGGGGCACAGCAGAGGCAGTCTGCTGAGAGGGCTAACAGCACCCTGCCCTGGCCACGCCATTTGTCTGAATAGGACAGTATCTCTAGGGTTCTGTTCTGGGAACTGGTACTGAGTGGCTTGGCCTTCCTGGAGACCAGGAACCCTCTGGGTAGTTGACTAGCTTCAGGGATCCCAGTTACAGAGTTATAGTTTGTCAGTGGTAAAAGATAAAATGAAGCCCCCCTGGCAAAGGAAGAAGAAGAGAGAAGGAAGGTGGAGGCAGGGGGCAGGGGCCTTTCTGCAAGGTGTCTTTGGAGACCCTGGAAGGGGGCCTCTCGGGTTCCCGGGCCCTGCACTGGACTGCACAGCCACCATCAAGTTACCTGTTTTTCATATGCCAGCAGCTGCCTGGAAAGCTGTTGCGTGGCCAGACACATTTCATTCTGTGGGAAGAACAGAGCAGAGCAGGTCAGCTGTGTCGGTGTCACTGATGGGCACCATCTCAGAGCAGCCCTGGCAAGGAATGCACATGCCTGGGAAGTGATCGCTTCTTCTCCCAGACAGGGTCTCGCTCTGTAGCCCAGGCTACCCTGGAACTCAAGAGCCTCCTGGCTCAGTCTCCTGAGATTGTCAGTTTGCACCACCGTACTTGGAGATTGTGTCTGGGCAACATGTAGAGGGCCACGCTGAGGTGAGCAAAGCTTCGGAGCTCGCTTTAGAGCAAACAGGGCCCTGAACAAACTGCTCCTTCTGTTAGTCAGTCAGTAAGCCAAGGCCCGCAGACGCCCCCCGCCCCCATCCTCTGAGATGTATGAGGGAAGGGGTCATCAGAGCATTGGCACCAGGGACGGCTGTGACAGAAGCATAGCCATTCCCAAGCTCCGGAAGACGGGAGGGAAGCACTGTCTGAGGAGCTGCAGCATCCGGAAGGCTCTAACGCTGGTCCAGCATCCTGCTCCTGTTCCTGCTGTCCTGTCCTCTAGGCTCCTCCCATGCAGCAGACCTAGAACGTACGACTCCTGCTTCTGCGCTGTGATGGAGCTGTGCATCCTCCTAGGGCCATTCCTCAGACCCGTCAGCTCCCTCTACTTGCCTATGGTGCAGGCATGGCTGTGAAAATGGCTCTCCCTCCCTCCCAGGATAACATCCCACGCTAGGCCCCGACTTTAGCTACCTTACCTGCCCTCTGTGTCCTTCTCCTTTGGGGCAGGGCCAAGGAAGCAGGTGAGTGCACACACAGGCCTCTAGCCTTGGTTTACACAGGGACAGGCAACAGAGCTTAGCACACGGCTGCCATCCAGCATGTTGGATGAGTATATGAATGGGTCAAAAGATTAACCTAAGCTCCCAGTTTAGAATAATACCTGTAATCCAACTGTGAACAACCTCCACTGCCTAACAAAGTAGGGCCGGATCACAAAAGGCAGTAAAATACGACCCGAAGGCAAAGTGGCCGATCTTGGCAGTGATGCTCTCAAGAGAGGGTCTTGTCTGGATCTTGTCTGGGTTACACAAGAGTCCCTTGCTTCCAGTAAGATGAGTTTGTCTGAGATTGGCATCTGCCTGAGGCTGGCCCCTGGGGGCCGGGGTTTGCACACTCTTTCTTAACTGCCGAGCCACCACTGCAGCCCCTCAACAGGACAGGTCTGAGTGACTAACAGCCTCACAGATGAAGCAGGGACTGAAGCACAAAGAGGCTCGTCCAGTGTCTCTCAGCTAGTTGGTGGCATGACAGGGCCGCGAGTTAGGTCTGTCTAATTCTGAACTCCACACTGTTTTCTACAATCTCCTCTTTCCCTTCAGCATCTCACTGAAGCTCAGGCTGGCCTCCCACTCACCATGGACTTAAGGATGACACACTCCTGGTCCTCCTGGCCTCACCCCTCACGGCCCTCTCTTCACTCTACAGCAGTGCCCCTCCATATTGAATCCTTCACAAAATGGTCAATAGACATAATAACCCTCTCTACATGCAAACCAAGCAGGGGCCTCAGGTCTTCAGAAGCACTTCTGTGTTTCTGATGAGTGCTCTGATTATATGTAAAAGCTTTCTCAGGAGCTGCTGGGAGACACTGAGGTCATGCCAAGTGGACGGCACTCAGATGTCAAGAACACCATGGACAGGACCTCGGTAGGGCAGGACATAGCACATGAGAGCACAAGTGGCTTCTGCCAGGTCTAACCTTAAAATATTGTGTATCTGTCTGATACATCAGGCAGGAGTTACTGCTCCTCCCACAGAAGCTCACTGCGAAGCCAGCACTCACAAAGGCCCTACCCTGCCTGAACTGACACTGAATGGTGGGCAGTGTCACCCCAGCCTCACTCATCCTTAATCCCCATGTCACGAAGGCTTCGGGAAGCGCCCTGCCAGTCTGGGCTAATGAACCTACACCCTGGGAACGGGAGAAACCTGTGAAGTGGGAGCTCGGCCAATGTTCAGCCAATGTGCAAGCAGTAAGTCTAAGGGGGCCTCTTGTTAGGAACACAAAGCTCACTCTTTCCTGGGGGGCAAGACAGCAAGGGAGGTGGGCCAGCATTAAGATTCTAATGGAGTTCTGAGAGTAACATCATGCTGTGTGCGTGTGTGTGTGTGTGTGTGTGTGTGTGTGTGTGTGTGTGTGTGTGTACATGCATGCACGAGCAGACGTGTGTTTTTCCGGTGTGTGTGTGTGTGTGTGTGTGTGTGTGTGTGTGTGTGTGTGTGTGTACATGCATGCACGAGCAGACGTGTGTTTTTCTGGTGTACCAGAACCCAGGGCCTCAAAGTTAAGCAAGGCTCTACCTCTGAGCTACAAATCTGACATGGGTCTTTCTTTCCTGGTCCTGCAACAGCTCTTGGGCTGCTGTCTCCACTTGGCTACCTCCCATTCATCCAAAAGACAAGCTGGCAAAGGGTTTGCAGACAGCTCCTCCTATGTTAAAGAACCTCTTGTTCATCAGACAAGGCGTAGACAATGGACTGGCAAGCCTGATGGGCAAGCCAACCTTCTGGCAAAGGAATGCTTACCTTACCGTGCCAGAGAGGCTTACTGCTCAGAGCTACCAGAAACTGCCAAGAGCCTCAGTGGGCAGCACCGCCCATGGCAGTGTGAAGGCTGAGGCTCAGACTGAGGTAGAGGAAATCCACCTGGGGTCAGCCACAGACAGCCATGGGCTTGGAGGCCTGTTCCAAGTGGCACAGATGTGGCCTGACATCAAGAGGTTGAGAGGTGCACTCACGCCTATCCCCAAGACCCACAGTGGAGAAGGTGGGCAGACATGCTGGCAGACGGTATTGACCTTCTGAGGAGCTATGGGAAGAAGGCAGGGGGTGAGCGGATGAGGACGCAGAAGCAGTGTCCCCTGTGGCTGAAGTGGAAGACAGCAGGGATGGAGGGAGAGTCGACAGGCTGGTCAGGAGATGACGTAAGATCCTTAATGAGATACCAAAACACACCCGAGGGGAGCCAAAGTGCCCCAGCAGGACTGTGCCTACTCATGAGGCAAATGGCAGTCTATGGTGAGGAAGCCAGAGAAGACAGAGGTGCTAGGCCTCAGCCCAGGAATGAGGAGCATGGGTTTCTGATGACAAGGGTCCAGCTGGGATGGCAGCCTCCAGGTGAAGACCTGCACCCAATCCCAGGCCGGGCATCAGAAAGACATCCGACTGGAGCTAGCAGTTTATGGGATGAAAAAAGCCCTCATCACCCCTTCCCTGTTCAGACTGCTTTAGCACAGGACACTGGGCATACGGGGCCCTCTGGCTAGGAAGGAAGAGAGGGTGGGCAAGAGTGGACTTAGACACACTCTGTTGGCTATGATGTCGGTGAGGGGTCAAAGGGGATCCTGAGCACAGAACTGTGAGCTGTGTAGATGGCCTGGCACACATACTGGTGAACAGCCAGAGACACACCAGCAGGGTGGCTGGCCCGCCGCTTTCTGTGCTCAGTGTGCTTGCTGAGGGGTTCACCTTTGCTAGTGGTCACCGGGGACCACGGGAGCATCCTGCCATCAGGAGGAGGAAGGCTGCAAGACAAAAAAAGAACCAAAGCCAGGGCGTCTTCCTGTGGAGAACCACTGCCTCCCAGAAAATCCTGAAAACTCGCCCTATACAGCGGCGGTAGGCAAGTCACTGGGAATCAAGAAAGCACAGTTCCAAAGGAGATTCAGGCCCTGCCGGCCATCCCTGTGATCCTGCCCAGGCAGGGCACATGCACACCACACAGGGAAGGCTGAGAGGATTCTGGAGAGCAGAAAGGCCTAAGACAGAGGAGCTCCATGGAGGAAAATGAGGATTATGAGGGGAGGGAGGTAGGCAAGCTAAGGAAGGGCTTGCTCCAGAGGAAGAGTCCTGGGATTGCTAGGAGACTAGGCATTGCTGGAGTGGAGGCTCTGTGCGGAACACCAGATGGGCCCCAAGGCAGGTGAGGTGCGAGGCAATCACTGTGGCTCTATCATTCGGAGGATGGCTGTAGGGCGCACCTCACATTCTACAGCAGCAACTCTACAGACCACCCAAGGACTGCAAGAAAACTCACAGTGGCTTATCTTGCCAGCATCCACAGTCATAGAGAAAGCAGCCAGGACTGGGGTTCTGGCCTGTTGAGTCCAAGGTCACTGATTAATCCTATGTTAAAAGGACGAGTCAAAGTGACCCTTTTGACATCACGAAAGCCCCCGAGGCTGCAGGATGAAGCACTGTGGACA